>NC_061817.1:26513487-26517816 GCF_021462225.1 Girardinichthys multiradiatus | reverse complement strand
GCATGACTGCTCTCATGGTTACTACATGCAACAGCGGAAACTGTGTAAGTTATACAATGTGCAAGGTAATGACAGATTTCGCTGTCATAGTGAAGCTTTTTCAGATGTGTGTGTCAGGGTGTTTATCTATTTAAAACAACCTGAGAATTATTACTCTTACTTGTTTGGGTGCGCTAACAGAAAAAGTAAGGAGAAGGAACTCCTGAAGAATGTATAACAGAAAGATTTAAATTTATTTTGCACAAGCATTTAATGTCTCTCTTTGTCTTTGTCAAACTCACTGTTGTGTGTCTCCCATTCTGGACTCTGATTAGGGGACACACATGATTAAAATGGGTTTAGATTTTCACTCTCCATTGTTTTATCTAGTCCCATTGTCTGAAGTACTGTCCCAAAGGCATAACTCCTACACAAGACTCAGACTCAGACTGCTTTGGATTTAAAAAATGCAACAAATTGAGAACATTACAGCCTAACCGAAGAAAACTAAACAAAGAAGTCTGATCTGATCTGTCTTCTCAGCATTGCAGCAATTTCCCATTCGTTAGATCAAAAAAGTAGAAAACACTAAGAATGTTTTGGTGATCACATAAATTTAACCTAAAGAGTTGCTTTCGCATCCATTTATGTAACTTAATTTCCATATCTGTGTTTAGGTGGAAGGTGTGGAGTTAGGCTAAATAACACTTTTTAAAACCTTTCCATTATTTACAGCAGTCCAGCTGTACATCTGCTTACAGGAAACAAATCCTCGGAGAAAAAAATTAACCGCGATAAAAAAGTAACAATGATAGGCCTCATGGTCACAAAAGAATAGTATGAGTAATTTTAAGAGAATAGTCATTGTTTATTGTTTTATAAATGTGGACATGCGTTGTTTGGATTACTGCTGCTGGACACATTTTAAATATGGGTCAATACAACCAACTTAACAAGATGGTCAGCAGCAGTTCAACCTGTCTGAGCTTGTTGATAAGCAGAATGCATGGAAATAAAGTTTTGTTAATTTGTCCTAGCTTGTTTTGTCTGGATGTGACCAGATGAAAAATAACTGACAAAAGTAAGATGATTTAAATTGGGGAGACAGGAAGAAAAGAAGCGATTGAGTGGGTTAAAAGACAAATTGCCGGAGATGCAATATCATCTAACAACAGATGATACAACAACTAGTTTCTATATGATTGCATCTAAAATGCAAACAAACATCTACAAAATGTGACAAGTCACATTACAGTAAGATTTTTGTATGTGGCTGTCTCATTTTTCTCTGTTTATACAATGCAGCTTACCTGCAGTGTCATTCTCTGTCGCTCTATCTGCTGAGGAGAGAGTGTGTCCCTGAGGATGTAAATGTGTCTTGTACACCCAGAGGGATAATCACATGCAGCATACTGTTTACTGACGTATTATTGAGTTATTTTAACTTTTATTCTTTGAAAAGGTAAGGATGACAATAACAACACTGGGTGGATATGTTGCGGCAGGCATTTGTTATGTACAGTTTCCCTTTACTCCTGTGTAAAAATATAGAGAAATCCTAATTAAAAATACCATCAAGATTTAAAAAATTCTATTGATCTAACTATCTTGTTCAGTTAACACTATTTGACCAGCATCAACAGCTCTTCCCACATCTTTAATTTTCATTTTGCCAGCATCACAAGTTCTCACTGTTGCTATAAATAGATGGCTTTATGAACCTTTATGTAAAATTGTGCAAGCTCAAAGGTAATAGTCACTCTCAGGGTGAACTCACTGCCCACAGTTCACTGGTATAGAGTACAACAATATTTTACACTTTAAAAACAATGATGTGGACTTTGTACTTTGTAAGTCTAGGAAAATGGAGATGACAGATAGCAGGCCCACAGGGATGTGGGGTGAACTAAACAGCAGGTCAACAAAAACCCGCTAACATTAGCACAGCACAATAGAAGCACATTTCATTAATAGGCGTAACTTAAACAGCAGACATTCAATAAGTATAAGTGACCTAATAAACCTGAGTTTTAGGTATTTGAGAAAGTTGCAAAGTGGTAGAAGTGAGTACTAGAACCACTGTGCTATTAAAAACAAGACACCCAGGAAACATAAAACCACATTTAGTTTCTGTGCATGTGCTGAATGTTTTTATAAACAAGCTCTATAGTGAAGATTATTGGAGAAAATCCGTTATCAGTCTTTGTTTCGAGCGGAAGCTATATAACACACAAAGAAATGAGCTGTTCTATAAAAGTGGCTTTGAATAGAACCATGCATCATACTTTATCACCAGATGACAGCAGTTCGCACTTTTATTAAAACAGTGTTGTACTGAGCAAAACAAAAAAAGGAACTCTAGTTTACCCAAGAGATTTCAACTGTTTGAGGAACATACTGTTAGAGGAGCATATACTTACTATAAGCCTTACCAGGCTAAACTGGCTCTCATTTCAATATCCTGTTCTAAAATAAAGAACAGGATAAAGAACAAAGATAAAATAAAGAAGAAAATAAAGAAGAATAAATCTTTTCTCATACCATGTAACATATTTTACTTGTAAAAACTTGTGGTGAGATCTACCTTTGTTTTTCTTCTAATCCAAGAACTGAATAAGCTAAATATGGTAACATTTATTCCATTATTTTATGTGGGCTGAATCTTGCAGCCCCACATAAATAGCTATACCCTTAAATCCTTGCTGCATCAAAAATCATGAATTTACATTGTAATGAACCAACAGAGAATAGAGAATACCAACATCTGCATTACAAAATTGTTAAAAGTAATCAATTTATGTTGAGCAAACAACTCCAGGCCATTGAAGTTGGAAGGCCTTCCCATCATCACCCTCTTCTCAGCTCTTGTCACAGCTTCTCTGTTAGTTTCAAGTTGGGACTCGACTGTTATGCACCAAATTATCGGTGTTACTTCCAGTCAGAGGCTACATGGTGGGGCAGTTGGTAGCACTGTTGCCTTTCAGCAAGAATCTTTGTATAGAAAGGTTTCCATATTTGCAGGGTGCTGTTCTTTGGGTTAGAAAGAAAACAAAGAACCTGGGTTTGAATCCTGGCTTGGTAGTGTGCATCTTGCAGCTTCCTCTCACAGTCCAAAAACACGACTATGTGTCTTTGCTTTGTCCTGTGATGGACTGCCAACATGTCCAGGGAGATGCACACCAGCTCCCATGTGGCTCTGCAAGGACAAGTGGGTTTAGACAATTGATGGATGGACTTTCAGTCACAGTCAACATGAAGGTAAAATTAAGATTACTTTAAATCTGAATAAGCCCAGGTTATGAACATTTAGCAACAACTTTGATGAAGTACTTTCTACCTTTGTGCAGCCTTTCGCATTGTATGAATAGACCAGAAAACTCATTTGTGACAAGAATAAAAACAGGAAAATACATCACATATGAAACTAACTAAATTTATCTTATTTCTGCAGAACTTAAAATGTGTTTTACCAACATGTTTCATCTTCCTGGAAGTAATATCGGAATCAGCTTTATTCTCCAGGTTTGTGCACAGAAACAAGGAATTTAACTTACACTTTGCTCTCAATGAAGAAATTCGAAATAATAATAATATAATAAATATATAAAAAGGCAAGTAAATATAAAAACTTTATTTTGTAAGTATGTATATATACAGTGTTTTTACAGAGATGTTCATGGTTGAATCGTTGCAAATATATAACTTCCAGCCTGATCCTGACAGGCCTCCAGGACCTATCCTGTTATCTCACAACTCTCTTCCTGAACAAACCAGATAGTGTGCACAGAGTTTTGGTGTTTTGTGCTAGCCCTGGCTGTTTTCTTTTTATAGATTCTTTCAGAAATCTCAAACAATGAGGAGGGACATCAATGGAGCCTTTCTGTCTCAACAATTTCCTGTCAAATCCAAAACAAAAAGGTCAGAGCAGCGTCTGGTCTGACTGCTGTGTATAACTAAACTCAGTTATTACATTACATTTCCTGCTATAAGGCGGTTCGGTGTACATCCCCAGAGATGGTGATTATTATGTCTGCTTAGAAAACAATGGTAATTTCTTATTCTCTTAGTACTTATTTCTCAGCAATAATATTAACCTCTGTTTGAAAGAACCTTTGAAAATATGTTTTTAATTTGTAACTGCTGGATTGTTGGAAAGTGCTTGCAATTCACACCACATGTGAAGATTTCTCTGTAAAGGAGTTGGCTTTTGGTTAACCAAAGTGCTGTTTCTTTAGTTTACAAGCCACAAAGGCACATTGCTGACAGAGCTCTTTGAGCTCAGTGACTTTGTGTTTAAGAAGCTTTTTGAATTTGAGAGGAGAGAGATTAACAAAAGCAAAGCAGTCTATA
>NC_061817.1:26500211-26513387 GCF_021462225.1 Girardinichthys multiradiatus | reverse complement strand
TGGAACTCACATTTCTCTGCCTTGACGAACAACTGTTTTGGAGAAGACGCAGGAGAACAGCTCTGACATGTTTTCTGTGGGCTTCCAGATCTTGAGAATAAATCAGTATGTCATCAAGATAACCAAACTACGAATTGACCCACCATGTCTCTTAGAACGTCATTGACCAATGACTGAAAACTGCAGGAGCATTAGTAAGTCCAAATGGCATGACCTTGTATTCATAATGGCCGTAGGCGTGTTGAAAGCCGTTTCCACTCATCTCCTTCTCTGATTCGGACAGATGATATGCATTCCTTAGATCCAGCTTAGAAAATATCTTGGCTCCCTGGATCTGATCAAAAGCTGTGTTCTTGAGTGGTAAGGGATATCTATTTTTAACTGTTATCTCAATGCATGGTCTCAATGAACCATCCTTCTTCCCAACAAAAAAGAAACAGCACCTGCAGGAGAGGAAGAGGGTTGAATGTGCCCTGCCTTTAATGCCTCATCAACATAGCTCTTCATGGCCCTGTGCTCTGGACCAGACAATGAATAAGTTCTGCCTTTAGGGGGTGATGTGCCAGGAAGCAAATCAATAGCACAATCATAAGGTCTTTGGGGTGGCAGAGCTGTGGCATTGATTTGATTAAAAACCTCCTTTAAATCATGGTATTCTTGCGGTACCTTGGATGAATCCGAATAGGTCTCCTCAACCTCATTCTCCACACTGACCTCCGTAGCAGCACACAAAAGACAGTCAGCGGAACATGACTCAGACCAACCCAGAACTTCTTTTTTCTTCCAGTCAATGTGAGGGTTGTGTTTCTGCAACCAGGAGGCCCCTAGGACTACAGGAAGTTCAGGTGAATTAATGATCATGAAAGTTACTTTTTCTTGATGATTACCTCCAACAGTTAAGGTAATCTCCTCCGTCCTGAGATGTGAATTGTTCATGCTGTGACCATCCAAAGCTAGCACGTTTCTTGTGCCAGCTGATGGAATAAGATTTATGCCGTTCTTTTTTGCAAATGTTTCGTCCATGAATTCAGTATCTGCTCCTGAATTAATAAACACGGCACCCTGGAGAGACAAAAAAGAGGTTTGAAAATGGGCAGGAAACAAGAAGGAGGAGCCAGATAGTTGACTTCGGCTCAGTAGAGACCTCCCTTCCTCTGCTGAGCCTGACCTTTTAGTGGACACCTGAGTGCTAAATGTCCCTTCTCCTCCACAATAAAAACAGAGCTTGAATCCTCTCCGACGATCTTTCTCCTCAGGGGTAATCTTGGTTCTGCCCAATTGCATGGGCTCACAATTATCATTTTCCTCAGTGAGAGGTGATCGACTCCTTCTCTCAATGTGCAGAAACCTGAGTTAATGATGAGCGACCCTTCTCATGGCGCTTCTCCTTCCTTCTCTCTGCCAGCCGAATATCAATGCGAGCAGCAAATCCTCGAGTTGTTTCAGGGAAGAAGGATAGTCACGGGTCGCTAGCTCATCCTTGAAGTCTTCGTTAATCCTTTCATGAATGCATCCATTTGTGCTGCCTCATTCCAACGCTCTCTGCAGCCAACAAATAAAGTCAATTATATAGGTCGAGACAGGCTGATCACCCTGTTTGAGGGACAATAATCCTCTTGCGGCCTCACGACTTGGAATGACCGGGTCAAAAACTCGAATGAGTTTCCTTGGAAAAAGTTTCATAAAGATTACAAGATGCAGACCTGTTATGCCATTCAGCAGTTCCACCCTGTTTTGCCTTTCCTGCCAGCAGAGATATAACAAATGCCACCTTGGAACGTTCAGTGGGAAAGGATGATGGCTGAAGCTCAAAATGAATTTCACACTGAGTTAGAAAAGCTCGACATTGGTCTGAGTCTCCCTGAACATCTCAGGCGGAGAGAGAGGCGTGGCTCCCTTACCTCTGCTGTTGTCCGTGTTACTTGGGCGTGGTTTCTTTGTGACGGTGGCGGCTCGGATACAAGATTGCCAGAATGTAATGTGGAAATTATTTCCTCCATGCCGGAACCCAACCAGGAAAGGGTCTCACCAACGTGGGTACGCCACTGATGTGCTGGCGATGGGTCCATTTTTGGCCAGATTTTTCTGCTATGAATCAGAAAAAAGGCGGACCCAAGATTCAGCCAAACACAGTACTGAAAGTTTAAAAGGTTTATTCAGCCACAGGAAAACGTCACACAGGTAACACTCCTCACAGCTTCCAGGAATCACTGAGGCAGAAAGAGGGATTAGTGACTTGTAGTCTCCAGATTTTGCAGGGATCAGAAAAGCCACTAACCTGCTTTTGTCTTGAGTGGAACTTGAAACCCAGAGGGGAAACAAGGTCGACAACCAAAATCCAAATAGTCCGACAGGGAGCAGGGAGAGGCATAAATCCAAAAGGCAAGGCAAGGTCAAGAACAATGATCAGACAGGAAGGAACGCTGGATATCTACTCACACGATGGCTTTCAAAAATCTGGCACCGTCTGCTTGTCAGAGTCAGTATATGTCAGGGAAGACACAGGTGCTTGGCATTCCACAGATTGCACTACACTGCAGCAGCCACCAGGTGCATCTAATCTGCTGATTGCAGCCAGGGAGACAGGGTAGAGCAGACGTGCCAGAATCATAACATAGATAGAGATATACTTTTGGCAAAATAGTGTCTTTTGCGTATCATCTGTGCACATTATGTTTCTGGTATTTAATTAATACCATGCCCAATGCAAGGGATGGATTCCTAATGTCACAGTACATAGTGTGAAGTGACAAAAATGTACAAAAATGTAAAACTAATAATACACAACATGACATATTGAGCAATAACTATATATCTTCATTGGATCAGGCCATTTTTAACGTTCACTGCTGTCAAAGTCAAGACTGTGGATTTACATTAAATTGAGTCTATCTATATCTAGATTTCGGAAATAAAAGTTGCAGGTTTGTTGAAGTGATAGTCTTCATAATAATGTCATAACATCAGGACTTTCGCACTAGCTGTCTTCACTTGTGTTTTGCCTTAACTCCCTCCACCTCTGCCACCCTTTCCCGCCCCCTATACACATCATAGAAATGTATAAAGGAAAAGCTGCACCCGTAGGACATTTAGGAGTCATAAATGCAAAGTGTTAAGATCGACAAGAGTGCTCAGGCTAAAAATTTCTGCTTATGCTATGAAAACTGAAACAAGCTTCAAATGCAGTTGAGTAAGAAACTAAGTAAAAGTAGGCTAAAATATGGGAGAAAACAGAGCTCACTGACTACATAAATGACCCAGTTTAAAATCTTTTTTCATTTAATACAAAGTAATACCTTTTTTTATTGATTTTATTATTTTGAAATATCCTATTTAAAAATGATATATTTCTACAGTGCTTTTTGGCACTCCCAAATCCAGACCTTAGCTGGAAACTTTATTCACAAACTCTCAGAGGTTAGCATTTTACACTTTCTTGCTCGTGCATCTGAGACGTGTAGATTTGTTTATAAGCTTATGCTTTGTATATTTATTTTGCTGTGTTCCAACTGCTGTGCGGAGAACTGTGTGTACCTGTCTGTATAAAATTATAAATTAAAAATGGATGTTTCATTGCAACATCACCTTTTGCATAACGATATTGAAAAAGAACAATAAAAGCTGTGACTCCTCTGTGTTTTCTCTGAAAGAGGTACACTTTGGTGTGAAAAACACTAACATGGTTTGAGCTAGTTTAGAAGCTGCAAAACTCTACAGGGCATTGATAAAATTCAGGCACAGACAATGGAAATCACAAAAGAGCTTCAAAGGTTTATTATTGTAGCTCAGAATCAGTCCGTGGCAAGCTAAAGTTTAGAGTGAAACAGGGAAAAGTTTGCACAGAGCTTGAGCTGTAAATAAGATCCATAAAGCAGAAGTTTTTCGCCTGACCGTGGCAGTGGACATTTGAAACTTGTTGTGCTTTTACTCAACCAGCAGGATGCACTGCAGTCCTATCATCACCAGCCTAAATGTCAGGAAAAAGGGAAACTATCAAGCTGAAAAGCATCATTACCCTGGCTCTGAGATTAATATTTGTGTATGTGGGAAAATTAATACCATTTTTCACATAAATGAATATCTATACTCAAATTAGCGGCTGGAGAAATGGCTGGAGATTATCTGGTTCTTAATACTTAATTGAAGCCAGCTTCTAATTAGCTTTCCATTATCACCCAACTTAGAAACAATTCCTGATTTCTAAAACTTTTCAGCTAGAATTTAAGCTGGCCCCTAGAAATAAATTTAAAGATACAGCATAAAGAAAGATCGTAAATTGTGTCATCTTGCTACAGCCTCACTCATTGTGACCTCTTTTTAATTGTCATCTGACTCAACATTAATTTAGCTAAGAGCACAACCTCTGAATTAATGTTCATTCATTCCTTTCTCTTACTGTGTCACTCTCATTACATGGTGTGCGGGTTCTGGGCATATTAGCTTTTTACTGGCCAAATAGAAGTTCATCATGTTTAACCTAAGGCAAGTTTTCTTCACTTTAATTTTGAAGACTGTGCCATCAGAGTAAAATATCCCAGTGTTTTCTGTACAGAATGGAGATGTGCTTTGAGTTTTGGGACTCTGAATGGTACCCACGTGGTTATTATAAGGGAATAATTCCTGTGCTCGTGTCCACATTGCAGGGGGATGGCAGCTTTGATTGTGACCTTGCTGCGATGTTGCCAGTCTGAATGAATCGTTCAAAAGCGTTGCCCTGCACAGAAAGTGTATCTGGGAACAAAGCCTGGCAGATTTTACTGGACTGTAATTGAGCAAGAAAGTCTGTCCCGGATCTCGAGTGCTGGCACACCTGCATGGCGTAGACTGGCATTTCTAACATCCAAACTCATATGAGTGGTGCTGAAGAGTATTGACCATTTAGAATTTGTGGGCAAGCAGCACTCGCCCCCACACCCTCATGATCTCAGATTTTCTAAATACCTGTCTGCCAGCAGCTCTCCTTCTGTCACCTTTTTCCCATGTACTTTCTCATTTTCCACTTTCTTTTGAATTATTGAACTCTTTCTTTCAAGGGGATCAGTTCCCCTCATCACAGTTGTAGGCCATCAAGTTTGCTTCACCGCTCCTTCACCCGAGGCTGCAGCAGCCACCATGTTTCCTCATGACATTGAGGAAATCACTCACAAGTCCTTCACTTACATCTCAATGACTCCAATGCTTGTTCCTTCTCAATCTTTTTTTTTCCTCAGAGCCTGCCCTCCTAACCCTGACTTTAAAATTTTCCCTCTTGCCTTTACAATCTGTATTTCTCTTATTCTGCAATGTTCTCCACTCTATTCCCCTCCATCCCTACTCTTTCTGCCCTCTCCCTCCCTCTGTTTTTCTGTAATGTCATGGCCCACTGTTGGGTGTCACTGGAATTGATGGAGGAAACAAATGGAGGGAGAGAAGGGGCCTGGTAAGAGTGCAGAGATGTCTTGGTATGTGAGATGGGAAGAAAGATAGACAGGCAGGCTGACAGAGTGACAGACATTATGCCTACAAGTGTGTTTCATGTAAAATGCTCTGTCCAAAAGAAATGCATTACACAGTAGGAGCTCCACTATTGGAACTAAAGCCATGCAGCTTGATGTTTGTCACACCTTTAATGGTGTGTTATTACAGTTTACTTAGACACTCTTTCCGCATATATAGTAAATCTATTTTTCACCTACCTAAAGCCATGTTCATTGTCTGGTACTGTGGAAGCTTAAAGCTTTGTTTGATTAAATTAAAAGTGTTATTATTGTGTTTACCATTACAAGATTAATTCTGTGAAGAATTGTTCACTCTTAGTAAACATGCAAAGCTTTCTGGAAATAGATTACATTAGGGAAAAGTTCTTGGCATGAGGAATAATTGATGGGCTTGAGAATCAATGTTGTGGATGCCAGACGTTTTATGGAAATGAGTATGATGATTTCAATTGGTCAAGAGGACCCCAATACACACCAATGCTTTGTATCTGTATAAGAAACCGCCCTTTAAGGACTGAAGGTTAGGGAGACTTCTGGAATTTTTGATGATGTTTTGTGCGCTTTGAATGAATAAAAGTTCCCCCCCGTGAAGACTGCCTGAGAGAGATTTCTCTGAGTTCTGTGTTAATTATTTTAGCTCAGTGATAAGACCGCCCTCTTCAACAGTACTGCAGTATATCAAGATCTCTTGTGATTTACATTTTTTCAAACAAGGAATGTCTCTATCAAGATTTTTGTCCTTAACTCATCCAAGTCACTTAAGAAAAAGCATTACTGATTCCAAGTCCCAGTCTGATACGTCATCAGAAAAAATGGCATGCACATATGTCAAAACTTTGTAGCTTTTAAGTGCAGTAAAACAACACTACATTTCATCAGTTTTACAGGATCTACATCAGTGTTTTTTCCACATCTTTGGCCCTCCACTGACAATGTCTTCAGGTAAATGCAGCTGTCAACAAAGTTGACATTATCCTGCACAGTAGTTGCGGCTAGTAAAGCTACCAAAGGAGAAATGCACTGGATTGTAGCTCTGCAACCTACAATATCTTGAAAATATAGACAGATGTTGCTTCTTCATGCTTGCCCTTAAAACCGACTACCTCTTTCTTTGTCTTTTGTGAACATGTCCTGTGCCTCTACACCTGGTGTCTAGTAATGTCTGCCTCTCTTGTTTTGTTTCGAAGGAAGGGAAACTAACAGCGTTCATTAAATTCTTCAATTACATGATAGCTTTTCTTTGCAGGTGATTGGCAGCATGGTGTGCCCATTAAAATAAAAGTTCCACCCCTGTCTGCATGGACTCTGCAGAGCTGGGCAGGACCGGCTGAAAATTTGGGTATCCTTGAAGGGATTTGGATCGCAGCTCACATGGCAACAACAGAAAGGAAAAAGCAACAGTGTCTCCATGTCAGTTTACCCCTTGCTAATTCATACCACCGGTTTATGCTTTTGTTTCTATTAACATTTTGTACCTGTAAGTAAATTATTTTGTAAACATCTCACTTTAACATGATTTTACTTTGTGTTTTAACAGAGTATCTTCATGAACTGGAGATACATGGTCATAAAAATGCTTATATCTAATTTATAGTGCAATTGTTTACTAGTATTTTGACAAGATTTCCACTTTTTGTGGTACTGATGATGGATTATGACCCCTGATGTGGAAAAATAGCATTAAGTGAGGTCTTGCTGGTAGATATAATTGTCTTAGTTTCATATAACCACTGCTGCTTACTGTAGAGTACAAGTAAAATGTAGAAGATTACATTAAACTATTGTGTCCTGGTGAATATGAATTGACACATGGTCAGTGTGAGATGTTCAATAATAGACCATGCACGAAAAAAAGTGGGGTAACCAAAACTTCAAAACATTGTGAAAATTGGCAAAATGACCAGAATCTACAGCAGCCAGTACAGTTTATCTGTTAACGTGAATGTCTTTATCACTATTATCAATGTCAAGTGTGGTGATACAGGTCAGTAAATCCGATAAAGTAAATCCAAGTGGCAAAACATATTGATATTCATGCAGGTTAAATGTATAATACTTGAAATATAGCAGCCTACCAATTATTGCATTCAAGCAGTTATTTGTGAAAAGCAATGTTGATTGCTTTTATGAATATTGAGCAACTCTTATAATTGTTACCTAATCCTGTAAACATTTCTGTATGACTGAACTGCATTACAGCAAGTAAAAGCACCTTAGGGTTTAAAATTAGTTTCATATGTCATCATTCTTAATCACTGAGATCAGTCAATAGAACTTGTCCAATCCACAGCAAAGTCAAAAACACAAATAGGGAACTAAATCACCCATTCAGTGGCAAACACATTTCTCACTGACAGCAAAAAACATCTCACACCCTGCGTCACACAATCATGCACGCCCACGTTTGCTAAACAAAGACTTCGGAATTGGGGTTTAAAGGTGTTTAGGCACAGAGGATCTGGACCATGAATTTGGGTGCAAATTCTGTTTGAGTAAGAGACAGATGTGTGCTCAGCCACCAAGACAGTAAATTCAGTGGGAAGTGCTTTTGGAAAGCCCTCTGCAGCTATTCAAACAGATTAGCAGAAATAAACAGCCAAACAAAGCACACCAAAACTCTCACAGTGGAAGATCGCCAGCTGACCAGTGGCAACAGTTGATTTATACTTGATGGACTGCGTCACAGGAGAAGGCTAAGAGGTCTGCACAAAAATAACTTGGCCATTGTGTGGATGTGTGTGTTTCTATCTTTGGGATTAGAGTTGAGAAAGGTCTCTGGCATGAGTAGGTGGTAAAATGGCCCGACTCCTGTGATACGTGATGATCTAAAGAGGAAGTGGGAAGTGGCTGATCCGGTCCATGTTATTAGTCGAGCTCCGGTAGACCATGTAATAGCCTCACAGCGCAACAGGGAGTCGCTGTTCCAAGAGCCAGGTCTGCCCAGTATGACATCCCGATATGGAAGGTATTCATAACAGCATTACAGCAAAAACTTCTTGGACGGTTGTGTACAAGCGTTTGTGTGTAGGTTAGTGTGTGTGACACGCTCCAAGGAGTGTTTGCATAAGTGCTGATTCTGCTCTTCCCAACCCTTCAACTCTGCATTTTTTTACACAGTGCCCCTCTTCTGTGCCCTCATCTCCTCTGTTCTCTTCATCGACACACAGCTTGCCTCCTCAACCTTTCCCTCAATTCGTCACACTTACCTTTTTCATTACCCCTTCTGCCCCTACCTACCCTGCCAAAATATAAATGAAAGAAAAGAAGTTGTGACTTGTTAACAGCATGAAGTAGAGGGAATCAAGGAAAAGCCTGCAAACAAAGTTTGAACTTGATATCTATGAAACATCTAGGAGGCTTGATAATGCTGAACAGAATGAGGAATGTGCTGTGTGAATTAAGTGCAGTATAAGTTACTGGAGTCAAATGATAAAAGAGTTTAAGCTGTTATATAAGATGAAACAAAACACATTCAATTCTACAGTGTAACTTTAAGTGAAAATTTTTCACTGGTAACAATAAAGAACGACGTGAGTAGATTGTGTTTGTGAGTCATACCAGGTCTTACGTGGGCCTTAAAATACTGTTAATTTTATTTCTTCTAAATGAGGAAGAGAAGAATACTTTTAAAGATTGCATTGAAAAATAACTGGCTGCGCACACGTAAAACCTACAATGTGGTGGCAACAACTGCTAACAACTCTACAGTCACTGGCAATTAAGGACATGCCACTGAATCTCATTCAGATTTAATTCAAAACTTTAACTAGGCCACTCTAAAGCCTTTATTTATTGAGCCATTCATAGATGGATTTGCTGGTGTGATTTGGATCATTATCCTCCTGCATAACTTAAGGGAACTTGAGCTTAGCATCATTAACTAACGGATGGGTGTTCATGGATCAGTCGATTATACCTGGTTGTCCAGGTCCTGGAGAAGCAAAACAGATGGAGCAATGACGTATGGTTTGTGCGACCAGCCAGCCTGAGCCGAATTCAGAATACTCACAAATCATTTCCAACAGAGTAAGAAGGTGAGATATACAATTTAAATTTGAAACATATGCACAACCAACAACAAGATTGCTACACTAAGTTTGTTCTCTATAATTGTTTCGGAAAGAAATGGAATGAGGAGACACCTGAAGCGGATTTTATGCACATGATTGATGCCGTTGATGTCATACGACACCTTTTCTCATCCAGCACTACAGCGTTGTTTGTTTTTTAACTAATAGCCGTGCGTGATAACGTCATATCCACTTGGAATCGTCTTCGCTGGTTTTTCGACAAAAATGTTTTGTGACAGAGGCTAATGACGTTTTTCTCATCAGTGCTTTGATTTCTATATATTAACGTGGAATCTCTTTTTTTTTTTTAGATCTTTTAGCCTACTTCATGTGGTTGGATAAATTCTATTTGAGTAAATAACAACCTGAAGATTTAAGATAAATATTTTATGTGAGAAATCTTGCACCCTTGGGTGCCCCCAGCTGGCCTGGGAGCCCTAAACAGCAGCTTGTTTTGCTTAAGCCTTTGGCAGATTCTAGCTCACTTAGATTCAGAGATTAGGTCCAACCAAACCATTTACACTCATACCCTCTCTCAGTCTCTTTAACCAAAGCTTATGCTCATGCATCCATGCAGCATATTTAACTAAGTAATACAGCATTGTTTAGAGAGAGAGAATACAACAAATACATCAATACACAGGGCTCCTGCCAGGGCATTTTATGGGGCATCTGTTTTCCATTCTTTTACTCGGCCCAAAGAGCTGGCAGGCTGCCGTGCCGCTGCGGCCAATCTCTTTCAGCCAGAGTTGAGGTATGCAATCTGCATTGGGCTCCATTTTATTGGAGCACACAACACTTGATGTACATCTATCAGAACAAAGAAAAAATAAGACGCGGAACTTTGCTGGAGAGCAGTATTGCACTTGTCAGTGCTTTGTGCTTTTCTGTGTATTTTTGTGCTCTTTTTAGTCTCGTTTGTTTCATCTGTTACACCTTAGCTAATGTTCTGATCCATGGCCCTTCTTCTCTCCTTTTTATTTGCTTGCCTATATCTTCTCTTTTCTTTTCTTTTCTTTTCTTTTGTCGTGGTAAGCTATTGGAGTACCTATGGGATCTCATTAAGCCTCTAGCTTCAAATAAATAAAACAAACTGCCGAAACAAAATGAGGGATCTATATATTATACAAATCTGAGCTGTAATGAGCCTCCTTCTCCCTGTTCTGACACCTCCCTGACACTCTCTCCTCCCTAAGCATTACTGGCTACTTCTGCCTGGTAAATTAATTTCCATTAGGCTTTATTGGCATAACTGAGGCATTCTGATTGTGCCAAGGCTTTAGAGGAAAACAGAAAAATAACATGCAGGATTATATCTGTCTGTCTTCGTTGCTTTCCCAGCCTACTCCTCCGCTGCCAGAGTGCAACCAGCTACAGCCAGCAAAAAAACAAATTATCTCCAGTGTGTTTTTGGTCACAGGAAACAAGAAATTGCTAGGTTATATTTTTCTAATGTCCATCTGCACGATCACTGAAACAGAGAATATTAATATTTTTGTACCTTTAATAATGAAAATATGCCAGCATGGATTGGTTGCAGGCTCTGCTGTCTTTCCCCAGCTGGTTTTTACTTTCTTCCCTCTTTCCCTGTTTTTTCTCTCACTACACCACTTCCCTGTTCTCTTTGTCCAGTTAAGGTATTTACATGTATTTGTTGAGCACTGCAAGTCTTGGTATTTTACCCTCTTGTGTAATAATCTTTTTCAGCTCATCATTTGCTGCTGTATTCTTTATCCTTGGGCAATAGAAGATCTGTTAGTGATCCAGGAAGTCCTCTCGAGCACTGGAAGAGGAGATTCTTGACCTGCTTTTGCAAGGGTTGGCTTTGTTACACACAGATGAACTAAGAAATGAAAATGTGTGGGTCCCGGAGCCAAGATGAGCATCTTGGGAAAATATCTTATTATATTAATCGATCAACCTCAGAGGATGAGTACCACTAGTGTTCTGGTGCTCCAAAGACTTCCACTGAGATCAAGAAGCTGCTGATGTCGTTTGTGAAAGTGGAGAGTTGGGGGGAGACAGGAAACAGAGAGATGGGAGAAGGCAACAGAGGAAAAAAAAAAAAACAGAAGGATAAAAGAAATCTTGATTTTGTCTGAGAGAGTATTGATTTTTTCCTCTGGGTTGGCCATGTGAGCATAGCCTGTTATTAGTTCAGAAACAAAAAAAAATGGAATAGCCGACTTGTGTGTTTATTGATGTGTGTATCCACATGCAATGTGATTGTGCTTTCTCTCAAAGTAAGTTAATGCGGCCTCAGTAACATAACTTGTGTATGCACAAACATTTTGTACTATGAATGTGTTTGTGTCAGTACTGACTGTTTTAGTGGAGGCCTTGCTTTTGGACAGCACCTCATCCCCGTGTGCTTTAGAGGCCCTGGTTAGCTGGAGATGTTGAGATTAGAGGCAGAGTAAAGTGATGATTACACACTGTCTTCGCTCTAATGATCTCCACTGTTTGTTCGTCTTATCAGTTGCGGTGCACTGGATTCCATGACTGCCGCTGTTATGAGATAACACACAGATTACACCCATACCTCTGGCCTTCCAGTCCCTCAACTCCAACCAGCACACCAGTCAGAAAGAGGGCAAACAAACCCTCTGGGGGAAACGGGAAAGAAATGGACATACAGTGTAGGAAATACATAGACGGAAAGAGTGACTCACAGGGCTGACCTCTAGAGTCCATAGAAGCATTAGCCAGAGTGCTCATTGTTCACCGAGACAATACACTGACCCCCCGGAGAGTCCTCAGTCTGCAGTACAATGTACCCACACAGCCACAGCATATTAACAGAGGGAGCATTGGGTGGAAGCAGTGATAAGGCGTCCAATGTGCTGTGGCGTACTATGTGGTGTAAGTGTACATTTTGTGGCTATTGGGGAGAAGTATAAGGTCATTAGTGTCAATGTGTGTGTGTGTGTGTGTTTGAGAGTGTATGGTATATATTTACTTCAGAAAGAAAATCTTGTACTCGGTTTCAAGTGGTGCAGTGTTCTATGAAATAAAGTATCTCATGTCATTATGGTTATGTGCTTTTGATAAAGTGAGGATGCAAAGATTTTTAAGCTTAAGTGTGTTTGCCTGAATATGACACTGTGCACAAGAGAATACAGTTTGTGTGTGTCAGCATGTATGTGTGTGTATGTGTGCACTTCTCTCCATGCCTGCATGCCACCCTGATCTCCCCATTACAAGGTCGATTAAGCCGCTAATCCCCAAAATACACGCGTCCAACAGCACGACACTGAAAAAAATGGCTCCCAAGGAAAAAAATGGCTGAATCTTCCCTTCCTTGTTGCTCGTAGCTCAAGCTACACACCAGCACAGTCTGCTACAGAGCATGAGCACGGAAATGTGTTTTACCTCCATAACCACACAGGCAAGGGATTAACAAGAACCTTAAACCCCGGAAACTACTTTTACACTCCTGTGGCTTCATAGGAAACGAATGAATACCCTGCCACAGTGACACAGCAGGATCAGGAATGCTGTGTATCAGATAGTTTTATGTTCATTGAAATTCATAGGTAGATTGATTTTTAGAATTGCTTCAGCATAAGTGACAGTAAAATATGACAACTGGAAAAAACAAGATGCTACAGACGAACAGGATTTAAGAA
>NC_061817.1:26480651-26500111 GCF_021462225.1 Girardinichthys multiradiatus | reverse complement strand
TGACAACAAAACCTATAAAAACACACTAGCTTTATATAAACACGCATCAGGTTTAACAATCCTAACCATTTTAAATCATATTTCACCCGTGATAAAGCAGCTAAACACGATATTTTACAGAGAGAAACACACAGACGTCTTACCTAGACCGGAGCAGACTCAGAAGGGGGAAGATTCCAGAAGCTTGACCGGGACATAGCGCAGCATCAGCCAATCAGAGAGCGACATCTGGGAGATTCCAGAAGCTTGACCGGGACCTAGCGCAGCATCAGCCAATCAGAGAGCGACATCTGTCAGGGCTGTAAAGTTGTTGATGGGATTTAACTTTCAAAAACTAATTTTAAAATTAAATAAACTGTAATAAACATCTTTATAGGAATAAATAACACTTTAAAACATTATAAAAACGAAAAAAAAAAACGTATTTTTTTTATAGATTGAGCCAGTGTGTTTACCCAGCTAGAGCTCATGACGTCACAGACATGAGTACAACATTACATGGTCTAAAATCACACCTAAATGCTTCTGGTATTTAATGGATCTCCTACAAAACTGATGCTCTGTACTTGTTTTAAATGTAGATTTGTAGTTTGTAATTAACAGTGTGCTCCTCTTTTTAATCCATGCAGAAATATCAGCTCCAATTACTGATTGTTTACTTTCATCCTCTTGAAGGGATACCAGAATCATAAATATTATTTCTCAGTTAAACTTGCCTAGGCAAACTCCGGGTCTCAGAACGCAGTCAATCAGCTAGAGGTGCTGCAGTGATTTATTAGGGCTGGGGCTAGGGGGGGGCTTTTGTGCTAACAATGCATGGAGTTGTATTTGAGTGTGTGCTATATTATGAAAAAATAATTGGTATGTGAGTCAGCCTCATGTTTGATCATTAAGACACATAAAGACCTTTGAACAACCAACAGTTGTCTGTGTGTTGGTTCTATTGTGATAAAAGGATCAAAAAACTTGTGAATGTGTCCATACAGACCCAAAATAAAATCCATTGTGCCTATTAGATTCATCTTTTGGAGACCAAAAGTCATGTGCATATGAATGTGTGTGAATGTGATGCAGCTAATTGTAAAGCTAAGACAGAGTTCACCAAAACAAAACCATCCAACTGGATCTTTCTCTCTACTGGTTCTCATGGGCATTTAATTCAATTCAAATTCAGTTCCAATTCAAAAATACTGTATTGATCTGACTGACTGACTGACTGACTGTATTGATCCCAAATTCTGCCTATTAGATTCATCTTTTGGAGACCAAAAGTCAGCTGCATATGAATGTGTGTGAATGTGATGCAGCTAACTGTAAAACTAACACAGAGCTCACCTAAAGAAAACCATCGAACTGGATCTTTCTCTCTACTGGTTCTCCTGGCCATTTAATTCAAATTCAGTTCCAATCAAAATACTTTATTGATCCCAATGGAAATAAAATGTTGCTGACAGTCATATGAATGTAGATTTTTTTTAAAGTCTCTGTTGTGTGGATCAGAGGTCAATGGGTTCCTCTCCACTGCTCTGTCTCTGTGAGAGTCGATGTCATAGTGTGTCACTGTGTCTGTGTGTTAGAGACAGGGCTTTTATCAAGACTAAAATTTTAAGTAGAAGCTGGTACACTGACAGTGACTGCATGCAATGATGTTCAGTGTAAAATAAAAAGGCTTTTCTTTTGTAGAGTATGTGTAGGCCTTATTTTGAAATTCCAGTTTGGTTACCAATAAATGTTGTTTTAATCTTATTAGTCAAATGGAACCTTCACCTCCTTCTAATATACAATTGTTTTTTAACTTAAAAGGTCTACAGTAGCTATGGAACATTGAGGGTTTTATTTATAGATTAATTTTAAAAGGCCACTGGTCTTATTTTGAAAGTCCAGTGTAGTTGTCAGTTATGGCTGGCTTGAATGTGATCAGTCATGGCAGCTTCTGGCCTAAGGTCATGCTCAGAGCCACTCTTTGTCAGAGGAAACTTAAGTTCACTGGCAGCTGTGTTCTGTTGCTTTGGTAATGAATGAGACCCAACAGCTGTGTGATTGACTGTTTAGGCCTTCGAACTTCATGTCTGCCCCATTGATTCAGCAGGATTTACTCAAAACAGTAGTCTTAACAGATCCTTGGCAATCGAAAGCAATCCAAGCTTACATAAACCTTTTTGAAAAATGAAATATTTTTCTTCTTCTTTTGTACAATCACTAGTTATTATTAAAGATTGATGCTTTTATTTTGAAAGTTTCAGTTAGCTTTATTTTAAAAGGCCAACACTGTCCTATTTTCAACACTGACTGAGCTCAAACATTAGTGTCAAGACCAGTCCTGCAATTTTCTATAGTTTAAAATTAAAGGCAATTATTTTGTAGAGCATGTTTTGTCTTATTTTGAAAATCAAGCATGGTTGTCCTTTCAGGTCTGGGTTATTTCTATTAGTTATATAGAACATGCTTGCTATTGTAAAACCATTGTGTATGTTATTATAAGCTTTAAATAATCATTAGTAAGCATGGAGGGTTGATGAAAGAAATTGACCTTTAGGGTCAATCACTGTTGTCTGGGTGTTGGAACAGCAGTACATGCTGTTTAAGTTCCCCACACAACATGGCCGGCATGTAGTTGCCTCCTATGAAGATGGTGAAAGGGTTAGGTGTCATGTCAGGTTTAAGCCATAGAAATGAATGAATATCAATGAAAGTCAATGCAAAGTCCTCAGAAAGATAGTAATCCATGCATGTGTGTGTGGGTGTGTGTCTGTGTGTGTGTGTGTGGGTGTATGTGAGTGTGTGTCTGTGTGTGTGTGTGTGTCTGTGTGTGTGTGTGTGGGTGTGTGTCTGTGTGTGTGTGTGTTTGTGGGTGTGTGTGAGTGTGTGTGGGTGGTGTGTGTGGGTGGTGTGTCTGTGTGAGACACAGAGAGGCAGAAAGAAAGACAGAATCCCATCCAGACATATACCGTAGGAGACTACACAGAGCTCTAAATAGAACAGTGAGGAATGAATCAGCCAATCAGCAAAGAGCATCAGTGTAACTTGACACCTGCTGTTTCTCACTCCCGCAGCACCTCTCTCTCTGTCTCCCCTGGTCTAGGCATTATAACATGGAGGCGCAGGCTCCCGAACAACTGGCCATAACTCTGAAACACGTAGGGGCGATCGATGTCATTCTTGGACCGTTTTTATCCAGATACGGACAGGGCGAACATTAATATCATCCTTTAAGTAGTGAAAATATAATACTAAAGACACAACACTGGGTGAAAAGAGAGGGAAATGGAGAAAAAGGCCAAAATGCCTGAACATGCTCCCGAACAAGTCTAATATCTGGGAATCCGTACATGGTATTTGAAAATTTTTTAAACTGTGGGCGACAGCTATCCCTCGTCTCAAATCATGGATATTTTCATAGCTCTATGTCATTCACAGTATAAAATATGATTATGGCAAGAAATGGTGTCACTCATGGGTTACAGGTCAAGCTCTCATTGAAAATACATGGGAGAAGGCCTACAGAATCCTGTGCGTCTTGGCGATCGAGGGTGTTTTGACAGAAATCTATGAGACTTAGAACAATTTTGAAATTATTGTGTGAAAGCAGAGGCCCGGCCCTACAATCTGACCGAAAATTGTGGCTGTAGAGCGAAATTTGTGGCCGTGAGTGCCAGTTGAAACTCATTTTTCCTGAAAAAAATCCCCTCTTTCTACACTCTAGTAACTGCCATTTCCACTGTAAAGAGTGTGATTTTCTCTAAACTTTGTGTCGCTTGGAGTCTAATTTTAGAGAAACCGTAGCCGTTATCAAGAAACCGTTTTCACTTCTGAAGAGCCGGCGGATTTTCCTACAAACTGAAAGTCAAACTGTGTTTCTAGGGAAAGTATGGCGATACAGCAGAGCCTCAAAAACAGTGAATTTTGAGGATTTCTTCCGCCCCTGACTCCATTCATTCCTATGGGATTTTGGGGCTCGGTTTTTTCGTTAATTACGTCGCCATAAGTACCTCGAAACGCATAAAGTAATAGCACACCTCACGGGACCGAGCCGGCGTTTTGATGTATATATTGTGGGGGTGCACGCAGCGGTTCGGCCGCATTACGGAGACGGAAGAAAAATAAAGATATAATCCTATGCAATGCTTGGGCAGGCCCCAACTAGAAAATTTCGGAAGAAATTTAGACGGGGCCTGCCTCTTGGTGCGTGCTTCTGGGACCACAAAGTTTCTCTGGCCGTTATTTAAAAATCATTATGTATGCAATAATCACCTTAAAAAATTACTAGTAACTCTGGAAGACTGAGGCTTTTATTTTGAAATTTTCAGTAAGCCTTATTTTAAATGGGCTCCAACATTAGTGTGAAGCCCAGTCCTGAAAAGATCTATTGTTCAAAATGCTAAGGCTTTTATTTTGTAGAGCATGTTTTGTCTTATTTTGAAAGTCCAGCATGGTTATACTTTCAGGTCTGGGTTAGTTGCATTGGTTATATAGATCCTGCTTGCAATTTAAAAATCATTATGTATGCCGTAATCAGCAGAAAAAAATCACTAATAATTATGAAAGACTGAGGCTTTTATTTTGAAATTTTCAGTAAGCCTTATTTTAAATGGGCTCCATCATTAGTGTGAAGCCCATTCTGCAATGATCTATTGTTAGTGTAAAGGCTTTATTTGTAGAGCATGTTTTGTCTTATTGTGAAAACGTAGTATGGGTGTCCTTCAGGTCTGGGTTAGTTGCATTGAGTTAAATAGAACCCGCTTGCTATTTAAAAATCCATTTTCTATGCTCTTGTGAGCTCACAAAATCCATAGTAACTATGGGGGGTTGAGGCTTTTATTTTGAAAGTTTCAGTAGGCTTTATTTTAAAAAGGCCAACATGGTCCTATTTCCAATACTGGGGGAGCTCCAACAGTAGTGTGAAGCCCACTCCTGCAATCATCTATTGTTTAAAGGCTTTTATTTTATAGAGCAGATTTAGTCTTATTTTGAAAATCAAGCATGGTTGTCCTTTCAGGTCTGGGTTATTTCTATTAGTTATATAGAACATGCTTGCTATTCTAAAACCATTGTGTATGTTATTATAAGCTTTAAATAATCATTAGTAAGCATGGAGGGTGTATGAAAGAAATTGACCTTTAGGGTCAATCACTGTTGTCTGGGTGTTGGAACAGCAGTACATGCTGTTTAAGTTCCCCACACAACATGGCCGCCATGTAGTTGCCCCCTATGAAGCTGGTCAAAGGGTTAGGTGTCAGGTCAGGTTTAAGCCATAGAAATGAATGAATATCAATGAAAGTCAATGCAAAGTCCTCAGAAAGATAGTAATCCATGCATGTGTGTGTGTGTGTGGGTGTGTGTCTGTGTGTGAGTGTGTGTCTGTGAGTGTGTGTGTGTGGGTGTGTCTGTGTGTCTGTGAGTGTGTGGGTGTGAGTGTGTGTGTGTGTGTGTGTGTGTGTGTGGGTGTGTGTCCCAGTGTGAGACACAGAGAGGCAGAAAGAAAGACAGAATCCCATCCAGACATATACAGTAGGAGATACACAGAGCTATAAATAGAACAGTGAGGAATGAATCAGCCAATCAGCAAAGAGCGTCAGTGTAACTTGACACCTGCTGTTTCTCACTCACGCAGCACCTCTCTCTCTGTCTCCCCTGGTCTAGGCTTTATAACATGGAGGCGCATGCTCCCGAACAACTGGCTATAACTCTGAAACCGTAGGGGCGATCGATGTCATTCTTGGAGCGTTTTTATCAGAACGGACAGGGGACATTAATATTCATCCTTTATTAGTTGAAATATAATAATAAGACACAACACTGGGTGAAAAGAGAGGGAAAATGGAGAAAAAGGCAAAAATGCCTGAACATGCTCCCGAACAAAGTCTAATATCTCGGAATCCGTACATGGTATTTGAAAATTTTTAAACTGTGGGCGACAGCTGTCCCTCGTCCCCAATCATGGATATTTTCATAGCTCTATGTCATTCACAGTATAAAAATATGATTTTTGAAAGAAATGGTGTCACTCATGGATTACAGGTCAAGCTCTCATTGAAAATACATGGAGAAGGCCTACAGAATTACTGGCGTCTTGCGATCGAGGGTGTTTGACAGAAATCTATGACACTTAGAACAATTTTGAAATTATTGTGTGAAAGCAGAGGCCCGGCCTACAATCTGACCGAAAATTGTGGCTGTAGAGCGAAATTTGTGGCCGTGAGGGCCAGTTGAAACTCATTTTTCCTGAAAAAAATCCCCTCTTTCTACACTCTAGTAACTGCCATCTCCACTGTAAAGAGTGTGATTTTCTGTCAAACTTTGTGTCGCTTGGAGTCTAATTTTAGAGAAACCGTAGCAGTTATCAACAAACCGTTTTCACTTCTGAAGAGCCGACGGATTTTCCTACAAACTGAAAGTCAAACTGTTTTTCTAGGTGAAAGTATGGCGATACAGTAGAGCCTCAAAAACAGTGAATTTTGAGGATTTCTTCGCCCCTGACTCCATTCATTCCTATGGGGTTTTTGGGGCTCGGTTTTTCGTTAATTACGTCGCCATAGTAACTCGAAACGCCAATAAAAGTAATAGCACACCTCACGGGACCGAGCCGGTCGTTTTGATGTATATATTGTGGGGGTGCACGCAGCGGTTCGGGCCGCATTAACGGAGACGGAAGAAAAATAAATAATAAACTAGAAAATTTCGGAAGAAATTTAGACGGGGCCTGCCTCTTGGTGCGTGCTTCTGGGACCGGAGCTAGCTATTTTTATTGAAATTCATTGTCTATGCTATTATCAGCTTAAATATTACTAGTACCTCTGGAAGACTGAGGCTTTTATTTTGAAATTTTCAGTAAGCCTTATTTTAAAAGGCAACACTGGTGAGCTCCAATCTTAGTGTGAAGCCCAGTTGTGAAATGATCTATTGTTCAAATGCAAAGGCTTTTATTTTGTAGAGCATGTTTTGTCTTATTTTGAAAGTCCAGCATGGTTGTCCCTTCAGGTCTGGGTTAGTTCGATTAGTTATACAGAACCTGTTTGCTATTTAAAAAATCATTTTTCTATGCTCTTTTCAGCTCTCAAATCCATAGTAACTATGGAAGGTGTGTGCTTTATTTTGAAAAGTTTCAGTAACCCATATTTCCAAAGGAGCAGCATAGTCCCATTTCCAACACTGGGTGAACTCCAACAGTAGTGTAAGGGGCCAGTTCTGCAATGATCATTGTTTAAAGTGTAAAGGCTTTTATTTTGTAGAGCATGTTTTGTCTTATTCTGAAAACCTAGTATGGGTGTCCTTTCAGGTCTGGGTTAGTTGCATTGGTTAAATAGAACCCGCTTGCTATTTAAAAATCATTTTCTATGCACTTGTCAACTCACAAAATCCATAGTAACTATGGAAGGTGTGTGCTTTTATTTTGGAAGTTTCAGTAAGCCTGTTTCAAAGGACCAGCATAGTCCCCATTCCCATCACTGGGGAGCTCCAACAGTAGTGTGAAGCCCACTCCTGCATCATCTATTGTTTAAAAGGCTTTTATTTTGTAGAGCAGGTTTTGTCTTATTTTGAAAATCAAGCATGGTTGTCCTTTCAGGTCTGGGTTATTTCTATTAGTTATATAGAACATGCTTGCAATTGTAAACCATTGTGTATGTTATTATAAGCTTTAAATAATCATTAATAAGCATGGAGGGCTGATGAAAGAAATTGACCTTTAGGGTCAATCGCTGTTGTCTGGGTGTTGGAACAGCAGTACATGCTGTTTAAGTTCCCACACAACATGGCCGCCATGTAGTTGCCCCCTATGAAGCTGGTCAAAGGGTTAGGTGTCAGGTCAGGTTTAAGCCATAGAAATGAATGAATATCAATGAAAGTCAATGCAAAGTCCTCAGAAAGATAGTAATCTATGCATGTGTGTATGTGTGTGGGTGTGTGTCTGTGTGTGAGTGTGTGAGTGTGTGTGTCTGTGTGTGGGTGTGTGTCTGTGTGTGGTGTCTGTGTGTGGGTGTGTGTCCCAGTGTGAGACACAGAGAGGCAGAAAGAAAGACAGAATCACATCCAGACATATACAGTAGGAGATACACAGAGCTATAAATAGAACAGTGAGGAATGAATCAGCCAATCAGCAAAGAGCGTCAGTGTAACTTGACACCTGCTGTTTCTCACTCACGGCAGCACCTCTCTCTCTGTCTCCCCTGGTCTAGGCTTTATAACATGGAGGCGCATGCTCCCGAACAACTGGCCATAACTCTGAAACCGTAGGGGCGATCGATGTCATTCTTGGACCGTTTTTATCAGAACGGACAGGGGAACATTAATATTCATCCTTTATTAGTGAAAATATAATAATAACGAACAACACTGGGTGAAAAGTAAGGGAAAATGGAGAAAAAGGCAAAACTGCCTGAACATGCTCCCGAACAAAGTCTAATATCTCGGAATCCGTACATGGTATTTGAAAATTTTTTAAACTGTGGGCGACAGCTATCCCTCGTCCCCAATCATGGATATTTTCATAGCTCTATGTCATTCACAGTATAAAATATGATTATTGGAAAGAAATGGTGTCACTCATGGATTACAGGTCAAGCTCTCATTGAAAATACATGGGAGAAGGCCTACAGAAATCTACTGACCTCTTGGCGATGGAGGGGTGTTTTACAGAAATCTATGAGACTTAGAACAATTTTGAAATTATTGTGTGAAAGCAGAGGCCCGGCCCTACAATCTGACCGAAAATTGTGGCTGTAGAGCGAAATTTGTGGCCGTGAGGGCCAGTTGAAACTCATTTTTCCTGTAAAAAATCCCCTCTTTCTACACTCTAGTAACTGCCATCTCCACTGTTAAAGAGTGTGATTTTCTCTCAAACTTTGTGTCGCTTGGAGTCTAATTTTAGAGAAACCGTAGCAGTTATCAACAAACCGTTTTCACTTCTGAAGAGCCGGCGGATTTTCCTACAAACTGAAAGTCAAACTGTGTTTCTAGGTGAAAGTATGGCGATACAGCAGAGCCTCAAAAACAGTGAATTTTGAGGATTTCTTCCGCTCCTGACTCCATTCATTCCTATGGGATTTTTGGGCTCGGTTTTTTTCGTTAATTACGTCGCCATAGTAACTCGAAACGCCAATAAAAGTAATAGCACACCTCACGGGACCGAGCCGGTCGTTTTGATGTATATATTGTGGGGGTGCACGCAGCGGTTCGGGCCGCATTAACGGAGACGGAAGAAAAATAAAGATATAACTAGAAAATTTCGGAAGAAATTTAGACGGGGCCTGCCTCTTGGTGCGTTTTGCTCCGACCAGAGCTTGCTATTTTTTTTTATGTCATTGTCTATGCTATATTCTATGCTATTATCAGCTTAAAATATTACTAGTAACTCTGAGGACTCGGCTTTTATTTTGAAATTTTCAATAAGCCTTATTTAAATGGGCAAGCACTAGGTGAGCTCCAAGAGTAGTGTGAAGCCCACTCCTGCAATCATCTATTGTTTAAAGGCTTTTATTTGGAGAGCAGGTTTTGTCTTATTTTGAAAATCAAGCATGGTTTGTCACTTCAGGTCTGGGTTAGTTCCATGAGTTTATAGAACCTGTTTGCTAGTTTCAAATCATTTTCTATGCTCTTTTCAGCTCTCAAAATCCATAGTAACTATGGGGGGTTGAGGCTTTTATTTTGAAAGTTTCAGTAACCCATATTTCAAAGGAGCAGCATAGTCCCATTTCCAACACTGGGTGAACTCCAACAGTAGTGTAATGCCCAGTTCTGCAATGATCTATTGTTTAAAGTGTAAAGGCTTTTATTTTGTAGAGCATGTTTTGTCTTATTCTGAAAACCTAGTATGGGTGTCCTTTCAGGTCTGGGTTAGTTGCATTGGTTAAATAGAACCCGCTTGCTATTTAAAAATCCTTTTCTATGCTCTTGTGAGCTCACAAAATCCATAGTAAGTATGGGTGGTTGATGCTTTTATTTTGAAAGTTTCAGTAGGCTTTATTTTAAAAGGCCAACATGGTCCTATTTCCAATACTGGGGGAGCTCCAACAGTAGTGTGAAGCCCACTCCTGCAATCATCTATTGTTTAAAGGGTTTTATTTTATAGAGCAGATTTTGTCTTATTTTGAAAATCAAGCATGGTTGTCCTTTCAGGTCTGGGTTATTTCTATTAGTTATATAGAACATGCTTGCTATTCTAAAACCATTGTGTATGTTATTAATAAGCTTAAATAATCATTAGTAAGCATGGAGGGTTGATGAAAGAAATTGACCTTTAGGGTCAATCACTGTTGTCTGGGTGTTGGAACAGCAGTACATGCTGTTTAAGTTCCCCACACAACATGGCCGCCATGTAGTTGCCTCCTATGAAGATGGTGAAAGGGTTAGGTGTCAGGTCAGGTTTAAGCCATAGAAATGAATGAATATCAATGAAAGTCAATGCAAAGTCCTCAGAAAGATAGTAATCCATGCATGTGTGTGTGTGTGGGTGTGTGTGTGTGTGTGTGTGTGTGTGTCTGTGTGTGGGTGTGGTCTGTGTGTGGGTGTGTGTCTGTGTGTGGGTGTGTGTGGATGTGTGTCCTGTGTGTGGGTGTGTGTCTGTGTGTGAGTGTGTGTGGGTGTGTGTGTCCCAGTGTGAGACACAGAGAGGCAGAAAGAAAGACAGAATCCCATCCAGACATATACAGTAGGAGATACACAGAGCTATAAATAGAACAGTGAGGAATGAATCAGCCAATCAGCAAAGAGCGTCAGTGTAACTTGACACCTGCTGTTTCTCACTCACGCAGCACCTCTCTCTCTGTCTCCCCTGGTCTAGGCTTTATAACATGGAGGCGCATGCTCCCGAACAACTGGCCATAACTCTGAAACCGTAGGGGCGATCGATGTCATTCTTGGAGCGTTTTTATCAGAACGGACAGGGGAACATTAATATTCATCCTTTATTAGTGAAAATATAATAATAAAGACACAACACTGGGTGAAAAGAGAGGGAAAATGGAGAAAAAGGCCAAAATGCCTGAACATGCTCCCGAACAAAGTCTAATATCTCGGAATCCGTACATGGTATTTGAAAATTTTTTAAACTGTGGGCGACAGCTGTCCCTCGTCCCCAATCATGGATATTTTCATAGCTCTATGTCATTCACAGTATAAAATATGATTTTTGAAAGAAATGGTGTCACTCATGGATTACAGGTCAAGCTCTCATTGAAAATACATGGGAGAAGGCCTACAGAAATCTACTGACTCTTGGCGATCGAGGGGTGTTTGACAGAAATCTATGAGCACTTAGAACAATTTTGAAATTATTGTGTGAAAGCAGAGGCCCGGCCTACAATCTGACCGAAAATTGTGGCTGTAGAGCGAAATTTGTGGCCGTGAGGGCCAGTTGAAACTCATTTTTCCTGAAAAAAATCCCCTCTTTCTACACTCTAGTAACTGCCATCTCCACTGTAAAGAGTGTGATTTTCTGTCAAACTTTGTGTCGCTTGGAGTCTAATTTTAGAGAAACCGTAGCAGTTATCAACAAACCGTTTTCACTTCTGAAGAGCCGACGGATTTTCCTACAAACTGAAAGTCAAACTGTTTTTCTAGGTGAAAGTATGGCGATACAGTAGAGCCTCAAAAACAGTGAATTTTGAGGATTTCTTCGCCCCTGACTCCATTCATTCCTATGGGGATTTTGGGGCTCGGTTTTTCGTTAATTACGTCGCCATAGTAACTCGAAACGCCAATAAAAGTAATAGCACACCTCACGGGACCGAGCCGGTCGTTTTGATGTATATTATTGTGGGGGTGCACAGCAGCGGTTCGGGCCGCATTAACGGAGACGGAAGAAAAATAAATAATAAACTAGAAAATTTCGGAAGAAATTTAGACGGGGCCTGCCTCTTGGTGCGTGCTTCTGGGACCGGAGCTAGCTATTTTTATTGAAATTCATTTTCTATGCTATTATCAGCTTTAAATATTACTAGTAACTCTGGAAGACTGAGGCTTTTATTTTGAAATTTTCAGTAAGCCTTATTTTAAAAGGCCAACACTGGGTGAGCTCCAACATAGTGTGAAGCCCAGTTCTGAAATGATCTATTGTTCAAAATGCAAAGGCTTTTATTTTGTAGAGCATGTTTTGTCTTATTTTGAAAGTCCAGCATGGTTGTCCCTTCAGGTCTGGGTTAGTTCGATTAGTTATACAGAACCTGTTTGCTATTTAAAATCATTTCTATGCTCTTTTCAGCTCTCAAAATCCATAGTAACTATGGAAGGGGTTGAGGCTTTTATTTTGAAAGTTTAAGTAACCCATATTCAAAAGAGCAGCATAGTCCCATTTCCAACACTGGGTGAACTCCAACAGTAGTGTAATGGCCCATTCTGCAATGATCTATTGTTTAAAGTGTAAAGGCTTTTATTTTGTAGAGCATGTTTTGTCTTATTCTGAAACCTAGTATGGGTGTCCTTTCAGGTCTGGGTTAGTTGCATTGGTTAAATAGAACCCGCTTGCTATTTAAAAATCCTTTTCTATGCTCTTGTGAGCTCCAAAATCCATAGTAACTATGGGGGGTTGAGGCTTTTATTTTGAAATTTCAGTAGGCTTATTTGAAAAGGACCAACATAGTCCTATTTCCAATCACTGGGGAGCTCCAACAGTAGTGTGAAGCCCACTCCTGCAATCATCTATTGTTTAAAGGCTTTTATTTTGTAGAGCAGTTTTGTCTTATTTTGAAAATCAAGCATGGTTGTCCTTTCAGGTCTGGGTTATTTCTATTAGTTATATAGAACATGCTTGCAATTGTAAAACCATTGTGTATGTTATTATAAGCTTTAAATAATCATTAATAAGCATGGAGGGCTGATGAAAGAAATTGACCTTTAGGGTCAATCACTGTTGTCTGGGTGTTGGAACAGCAGTACATGCTGTTTAAGTTCCCCACACAACATGGCCGCCATGTAGTTGCCCCCTATGAAGCTGGTCAAAGGGTTAGGTGTCAGGTCAGGTTTAAGCCATAGAAATGAATGAATATCAATGAAAGTCAATGCAAAGTCCTCAGAAAGATAGTAATCCATGCATGTGTATGTGTGTGGGTGTGTGTCTGTGTGTGAGTGTGTGAGTGTGTGTGTCTGTGTGTGGGTGTGTCTGTGTGTGTGTCTGTGTGGGTGTGTGTCCCAGTGTGAGACACAGAGAGGCAGAAAGAAGACAGAATCACATCCAGACATATACAGTAGGAGATACACAGAGCTATAAATAGAACAGTGAGGAATGAATCAGCCAATCAGCAAAGAGCGTCAGTGTAACTTGACACCTGCTGTTTCTCACTCACGCAGCACCTCTCTCTCTGTCTCCCCTGGTCTAGGCTTTATAACATGGAGGCGCATGCTCCCGAACAACTGGCCATAACTCTGAAACCGTAGGGGCGATCGATGTCATTCTTGGACCGTTTTTATCAGAACGGACAGGGGAACATTAATATTCATCCTTTATTAGTGAAAATATAATAATAAAGACACAACACTGGGTGAAAAGTAAGGGAAAATGGAGAAAAAGGCAAAATGCGTGAACATGCTCCCGAACAAAGTCTAATATCTCGGAATCCGTACATGGTATTTGAAAATTTTTTAACTGTGGGCGACAGCTATCCCTCGTCCCCAATCATGGATATTTTCATAGCTCTATGTCATTCACAGTATAAAATATGATTATGGAAATAAATGGTGTCACTCATGGATTACAGGTCAAGCTCTCATTGAAAATACATGGGAGAAGGCCTACAGAAATCTACTGACTCTTGGCGATGGAGGGGTGTTTTACAGAAATCTATGAGACTTAGAAACAATTTGAAATTATTGTGTGAAAGCAGAGGCCCGGCCCTACAATCTGACCGAAAAATTGTGGCTGTAGAGCGAAATTTGTGGCCGTGAGGCCAGTTGAAACTCATTTTTCCTGTAAAAAATCCCCTCTTTCTACACTCTAGTAACTGCCATCTCCACTGTAAGAGTGTGATTTTCTGCTAAAACTTTGTGTCGCTTGGAGTCTAATTTTAGAGAAACCGTAGCAGTTATCAACAAACCGTTTTCACTTCTGAAGAGCCGGCGGATTTTCCTACAAACTGAAAGTCAAACTGTGTTTCTAGGTGAAAGTATGGCGATACAGCAGAGCCTCAAAAACAGTGAATTTTGAGGATTTCTTCCGCTCCTGACTCCATTCATTCCTATGGGATTTTTGGGCTCGGTTTTTCGTTAATTACGTCGCCATAGGTAACTCGAAACGCCAATAAAAGTAATAGCACACCTCACGGGACCGAGCCGGTCGTTTTGATGTATATATTGTGGGGGTGCACGCAGCGGTTCGGGCCGCATTAATTTTGACGGAAGAAAAATAAAGAATAAAGAGACCAGTTTAGAGGTGCATAGTAATAGGTGCCTGCCATGCATTGCATGGGAGGCAGTGCATTGCTTCGCAATGCACTGCTCTCCTATGCAATGCTTGGGCAGGCCCCAATAAAGAGACCAGTTTAGAGGTGAATAGTAATAGGTGCCTGCCATAGCATTGCATAGGAGAGCAGTGCATTGCTTCGCAATGCACTGCTCTCCTATGCAATGCTATGGCAGGCCCCAACTAGAAAATTTCGGAAGAAATTTAGACGGGGCCTGCCTCTTGGTGCGTTTTGCTCCGACCAGAGCTTGCTATTTTTTTATTTCTATTGTCTATGCTATTATCAGCTTAAAATATGACTAGTAACTCTGGAAGACTGAGGCTTTTATTTTGAAATTTTCAGTAAGCCTTATTTTAAAAGGCCAACACTGGGTGAGCTCCAACATAGTGTGAAGCCCTAGTCCTGAAAAGATCTATTGTTTAAAATGCAAAGGCTTTTTTATTTTGTAGACCATGTTTTGTCTTATTTTGAAAGTCCAGCATGGTTGTCCCTTCAGGTCTGGGTTAGTTGCATTGATTAAATAGAACCCGCTTGCTACTTTAAAAAATAATTTCTATGCTCTTGTGAGCTCACAAAATCCATAGTAACTTGGGGGGTTGAGGCTTTTATTTGAAAGTTTCAGTAACCCATATTTCAAGCATAGTCCCATTTCCCAACACGGGCCTGAACTCCAACAGTAGTGTAATGCCCAGTTCTGCAATGATCTATTGTTTAAAGTGTAAAGACTTTTATTTGTAGGAGCATGTTTTGTCTTATTGTGAAAACGTAGTATGGGTGTCCTTTCAGGTCTGGGTTAGTTGCATTGGTTAAATAGAACCCGCTTGCTATTTAAAAAATCTTTTCTATGCTCTTGTGAGCTCACAAAATCCATAGTAACTATGGGGGTTGAGGCTTTTATTTTGAAAGTTTCAGTAGGCTTTATTTTAAAAGGCCAACATGGTCCTATTTCCAATACTGGGGGAGCTCCAACAGTAAGTGTGAAGCCCACGCTGCAATCATCTATTGTTTAAAGGCCTTTTATTTTTATAGAGCAGATTTTGTCTTATTTTGAAAATCAAGCATGGTTGTCCTTTCAGGTCTGGGTTATTTCTATTAGTTATATAGAAACATGCTTGCTATTCTAAAACCATTGTGTATGTTATTATAAGCTTTAAATATCATTAGTAAGCATGGAGGGTGTATGAAAGAAATTGACCTTTAGGGTCATCACTGTTGTCTGGGTGTTGGACAGCAGTACATGCTGTTTAGTTCCCCACACAACATGGCGCCATGTGTTGCCCCCTATGAAGCTGGTCAAAGGGTTAGGTGTCAGGTCAGGTTTAAGCCATAGAAATGAATGAATATCAATGAAAGTCAATGCAAAGTCCTCAGAAAGATAGTAATCCATGCATGTGTGTGTGTGTCTGTGTGTGGGTGTGTGTCTGTGTGTGTGGGTGTGTGGGTGTGTGTGGTTGTGTGTCCCAGTGTGAGACACAGAGAGGCAGAAAGAAAGACAGAATCACATCCAGACATATACAGTAGGAGATACACAGAGCTATAAATAGAACAGTGAGGAATGAATCAGCCAATCAGCAAAGAGCGTCAGTGTAACTTGACACCTGCTGTTTCTCACTCACGCAGCACCTCTCTCTCTGTCTCCCCTGGTCTAGGCTTTATAACATGGAGGCGCATGCTCCCGAACAACTGGCCATAACTCTGAAACCGTAGGGGCGATCGATGTCATTCTTGGACCGTTTTTATCAGAACGGACAGGGGAACATTAATATTCATCCTTTATTAGTGAAAATATAATAATAAAGACACAACACTGGGTGAAAAGTAAGGGAAAATGGAGAAAAAGGCCAAAATGCCTGAACATGCTCCCGAACAAAGTCTAATATCTCGGAATCCGTACATGGTATTTGAAAATTTTTTAAACTGTGGGCGACAGCTGTCCCTCGTCCCCAATCATGGATATTTTCATAGCTCTATGTCATTCACAGTATAAAATAGATTATGGAAAGAAATGGTGTCACTCATGGATTACAGGTCAAGCTCTCATTGAAAATACATGGGAGAAGGCTTACAGAATTCCTGTGCGTCTTGGCGATCGAGGGTGTTTTGACAGAAATCTATGAGACTTAGAACAATTTTGAAATTATTGTGTGAAAGCAGAGGCCCGGCCCTAAAATCTGACCGAAAATTGTGGCTGTAGAGCGAAATTTGTGGCCGTGAGTGCCAGTTGAAACTCATTTTTTCTGAAAAAAATCCCCTGTTTTTACACTCTAGTAACTGGCATCTCCACTGTAAGAGTGTGATTTTCTGGCAAACTTTGTGTCGCTTGGAGTCTAATTTTAGAGAAACCGTAGCAGTTATCAACAAACCGTTTTCACTTTGATAGAGCCGCGGATTTGTTCCTATCAAATCTGAAAGTCAAACTGTGCTTTCTAGGTGAAAAGTGTATCGGCTGATAAGCAGAGCCTCAAAAACAGTGAATTTTGAGGATTTCTTCCGCCCCCTTGACTCCATTCATTCCTATGGGATTTTTCGGCTCGGTTTTTCGTGAATTACGTCGCTCATAGTAACTCCGAAACCCGCCAATGAAAGTAATAGCACACCTCACTGGTGACCGAGCCGGTCGTTTTGATGTATATAATGGTGGGGTGCACGCATGCGGTCGGGCCGCATTAATTTTGACGGAAGAAAAATAAAGAATAAATAAAGAGACCAGTTTAGAGGTGAATAGTAATAGGTGCCTGCCATGCATTGCATGGGAGGCAGTGCATTGCTTCGCAATGCACTGCTCTCCTATGCAATGCTTGGGCAGGCCCCAATAAAGAGACCAGTTTAGAGGTGCATAGTAATAGGTGCCTGCCATGCATTGCATGGGAGGCAGTGCATTGCTTCGCAATGCACTGCTCTCCTATGCAATGCTTGGGCAGGCCCCAACTAGAAAATTTCGGAAGAAATTTAGACGGGGCCTGCCTCTTGGTGCGTTTTGCTCCGACCAGAGCTTGCTATTTTTTATTTTATTTCATTGTCTATGCAATAATCACCTTCAAAAATTACTAGTAACTCTGGAAGACTGAGGCTTTTATTTTGAAATTTTCAGTAAGGCTTATTTTAAATGGGCTCCAACATTAGTGTGAAGCCCATTCCTGAAATGATCTATTGTTTAAAATGCAACGGCTTTTATTTTGTAGAGCATGTTTTGTCTTATTTTGAAAGTCCAGCATGGTTGTCACTTCAGGTCTGGGTTAGTTCCATTAGTTATATAGATCCTGCTTGCTATTAAAGAAATCATTATGAATGCTATTATAAGCTTAAAAATCATTATAAGTATGGGAGGTGTGGGCTTTTCTTTGAAAGTTTCAGTAGGCTTTATTTTAAAAGGCCAACATGGTCCTATTTCCAATACTGGGGGAGCTCCAACAGTAGTGTGAAGCCCACTCCTGCAATCATCTATTGTTTAAAGGCTTTTATTTTGTAGAGCAGGTTTTGTCTTATTTTGAAAATCAAGCATGGTTGTCCTTTCAGGTCTGGGTTATTTCTATTAGTTATATAGAACATGCTTGCAATTGTAAAACCATTGTGTATGTTATTATAAGCTTTAAATAATCATTAATAAGCATGGAGGGTTGATGAAAGAAATTGACCTTTAGGGTCAATCACTGTTGTCTGGGTGTTGGAACAGCAGTACATGCTGTTTAAGTTCCCCACACAACATGGCCGCCATGTAGTTGCCTCCTATGAAGATGGTCAAAGGGGGTCAGGTCAGGTTTAAGCCATAGAAATGACTGAAAATCAATGAAAGTCAATGCAAAGTCCTCAGAAAGACAGTAATCCATGCATGTGTGTGTGAGTGTGTGTGTGTGGGTGTGTGTGTGTGGGTGTGTGTCCCAGTGTGAGACACAGAGAGGCAGAAAGAAAGACAGAATCCCATCCAGACATATACAGTAGGAGATACACAGAGCTATAAATAGAACAGTGAGGAATGAATCAGCCAATCAGCAAAGAGCGTCAGTGTAACTTGACACCTGCTGTTTCTCACTCACGCAGCACCTCTCTCTCTGTCTCCCCTGGTCTAGGCATTATAACATGGAGGCGCATGCTCCCGAACAACTGGCCATAACTCTGAAACCGTAGGGGCGATCGACATCATTATTGGACCGTTTTTATCAGAACGGACAGGGGAACATTAATATTCATCCTTTATTAGTGAAAATATAATAATAAAGACACAACACTGGGTGAAAAGTAAGGGAAAATGGAGAAAAAGGCAAAAATGCCTGAACATGCTCCCGAACAAAGTCTAATATCTGGGAATCCGTACATGGTATTTGAAAATTTTTTAAATTGTGGGCGACAGCTGTCCCTCGTCCCCAATCATGGATATTTTCATTGCTCTATGTCATTCACAGTATAAAATATGATTATGGAAAGAAATGGTGTCACTCCTGGATTACAGGTCAAGCTCTCATTGAAAATACATGGGAGAAGGCCTACAGAAATCTACTGACTCTTGGCGATCGAGGGTGTTTTGACAGAAATCTATGAGACTTAGAACAATTTTGAAATTATTGTGTGAAAGCAGAGGCCCGGCCCTACAATCTGACCGAAAATTGTGGCTGTAGAGCGAAATTTGTGGCCGTGAGTGCCAGTTGAAAGTCATTTTTCCTGAAAAAAATCCCCTCTTTTTACACTCTAGTAACTGCCATCTCCACTGTTAAGAGTGTGATTTTCTCTCAAACTTTGTGTCGCTTGGAGTCTAATTTTAGAGAAACCGTAGCAGTTATCAACAAACCGTTTTCACTTCTGAAGAGCCGGCGGATTTTCCTACAAACTGAAAGTCAAACTGTGTTTCTAGGTGAAAGTATAGCGATACAGTAGAGCCTCAAAAACAGTGAATTTTGAGGATTTCTTCACCCCTGACTCCATTCATTCCTATGGGGATTTTGGGGGGGTGGTTTTTCGTTAATTACGTCGCCATAGTAACTCGAAACGCCAATAAAAGTAATAGCACACCTCCCGGGACCGAGCCGGACGTTTTGATGTATATATTGTGGGGGTGCGCGCTGCGGTTCGGGCCGC
>NC_061817.1:26471121-26480551 GCF_021462225.1 Girardinichthys multiradiatus | reverse complement strand
AGAAATGAACCAGAGCATAGAACCAGGGCCCCTCAGAGCCATCCTTATTCCACCATCTCCCGCTTAATTTGGCCTGATTTCAGATGGGGCCATGCTTTTGGCCTCAAGTCTAAGGTGGCTTCACTCTTATCTGTCCTTCCTCCATGACTAAAGCTGGCTTTGGATGGTGATGCCATGTTTTACTCACACTTTGAATGGAGGTTAAATAATCACTTTAGTTTTTTATGAGAATGGGTATCAAGTAATTACCTTTTACTTGATACCCATAACTGCTAAATAACTGACTATTTTATGAAGGAACTAACAATGCAAAACAGGTTATTTATTTCCTTGATAACTAACCACATACACCCCTTACCTTGACCAACTGGTCCTGCACTGTCTAACCATTCTGAGTGAGGATGTTGTGATCCAGGTTGAGCAGGACATTGAAGGACCTTAATGCGGGACAATAAAGCAGGAGAGAATTATGATTCAAACTGTTTTATTAATGAACTGAAGGACCAAAAGAGGCAGAATAAAGAGAACTAGACTTAATGTAAGTGCTGCACGTCTTACTGATATAGAAAAAGGCAATGAAAAGAATCAAGAAAACTAAAACCACTTCGGGAACCTATGGAACGTGAATTTAAAATTGAATTACTTGGACTCAACAACAGAGGACATGTTTGGCCTAAACCAAATACATTCACAATATTATTATCTAAACTTATTAAAGCCAAAAGTTTTTTTGAGTTTGTCAGTATTTCTAAAGCCTAAAGAAACAGGTTTTACAACCTAGCTCTTAGAATATCTAACAAAAGAACAATAAAGGAGGTTACCATAATTTGAAACAGCCTAATGTCTATTTAATCACCTATCTATTTGGTAGGTGATATTCTTTCCTATTGGAAATAGACTAGATGGTTGACTTACATTGGGAAGTTTTATCCAATGGAGGAAGTAGTATCTCAGAGTATTTGTTAGATTGAAAAGAACTGAGAGATGACAGCCCTTGCAAATTTGTCCTTGAAAGAAATACATAAAGAAACCGGTCCTGGTCAATGTCCACTAATTATTGTGGGTATCACAGCTTATTCAAAACCACTGTCGGTAAACCTGAAAAAGTTTTGTTCTATATTAAAATCTTTAGTAACTAGATTTTAAAACGTGTTTCCTGCCACACATAAACCTTAGAGCCTTAATAAAACACATTTGAATCCATGAATCATTTTGTGTTTACTTCCTGTGACACAACAGACTTGCAGGTATTATGATACAAAGAAGGCTAACTGTGGTGTGTAGTGGGAGCATATAAGTGTGTAAAACCTTTATATATTCATGTAAATAAATGGCAGCTGTAAGGCTGTGTACATAAGCCATTTAAAGGACATAATATCTTCCTATTCAGTTAAGTGACTCATCTTTATTGAGCTCGTTTTCTACTTATTTGATACAAAAAATAATAATTTAAAGTTCTTTTGTTTGCAGCAATTTTCATTAAGTATTGTAAAATTTCGTCATAATACTGACCTGACAACGTTTTTGTTTAACCGCTCATTTTCTGTATTGCTGTGTCGCTGCTGCTTGTTTATCTAACTTAACTATGGATGTGCCTGCAGTCGTGGCCAATGCCATCCTGTTTTTTATTTTTTTATTTTGTCACGGTGTTTGCTGAAAACCTCAAGTGTTGTCACAGCTGGTGGTCTTGCAGCTTGCCTTTGGGTATAAATCTGTTCACCTCTTACAGAATCCAGTTAACATGGTTGACCTCCGTCTGTGTTGGTTGTGTGCTCCTAAAAATTTCTGTCTGGGTCTGTCTGATTTATTTTACCTCAAGAAGCCGCACAAAACCATTTTTGTGGACTCAGCTTGATTTATTTGACTGAATTAGAACTGTATTTTTTAGGCTTTCTAAATGTCCCGATCTGTAACTACCAACAAACGAGATCAGTCCTTGCACCTTGTTGACGTGTTGAATTTGATTATCACCTTAACAAGTTTTGTGATGAAATAAAGGTAATCATGTGGGTGTTATTAGACTAATTAACATCTGACTTACTACGGTAATTAGCATGAAGAAATACAAGCTCTCTCAGTTAATGTGTCCTGCTCACCAGGCTGTAATTAGTCATGTGAGGGGCACACATGATGAAGGGAAGCAGTAGAGGTCATGTCTGTTACCTTTTCAAAAAATTTCACCGAGTAAGAAAAAACCCACTAAACGTTTTGTAGCATTACAATTAAGTTTTGTGCAATTGATGAAATAAATAAATTATGCATTTTCTCCAAAGTCAAAAGAGAAAAAATATACTGTGACTGGTGTATTTGAAAGAAAATAGAGCAAAGTCTCATGGTTAACAACAGTTGTAATAATTCTGCTACAGTAAGTTTAAAGTGTTAAATACACTGTATATACATAAGCCTTTGATTTAGACTGAATGTCTGGTCAATGACTCAATGCTATTGACTGGTCTACTGTAGATAACTTTTTTCCAACTGCCTATCCATAAAAAAGTCACACACTCCAACATTTTGTTGAATGTTTGATTAGGGCATGCGTTCGTATTTGCATTATTTTGATGAGCGTTGCGTTAGGTTTTTGCCAAGATCTCATAGAGATGATGGGAGAATTTGACCTCTCTGCAAATTCTTCTCCAGCATGTTCCAAAGGTTCTTAAAGGGGTTTAGGTCTTGACTCTGCGTTGACCAATCTATTTGACAAATGTATGTCTCGAGCACTTTGAAACAACTCTAGCATAATTTGCACAATAATTGATGTTTTTATCCTGATCACATTTCTTATGCAAAGATGACGGTTCCCCACTATCCTTCTAGTGTTTAATAATGCATTAGACATGTCTTAACTCCTTGCATGCCAGTAATTTGACACTTCTAAAACAGATTCACATATTTTCACGACACCAGGATGTGCCCTTAATGACATGGTCATTCAAGAAATGAGAACTTGTTGCCAGTTGAAACATAGCCATCCATGCAGTAATAATCCATAAGAGGCTCTTACCTATTTGCTTTATTGAATCCAGATGGTGCTGTTTTGACTATAATAAACAAGAACAAACAGCAATGTATTCGAATACATATTTGAATAATATGTAAATGAATTTGAATCAGTCTATCTAATTGGATTATATTTTGTTAGATTATATTTTTGGAAATAAACTGTATCTGTTCATTTAGTAAAGTAACTTGAAATGACGTGTTGTGGATTGGTGAAATAAACTAAACTAAACTGAGTGCCTGTGGTTATCAATGATTGTCTTCTAATAAGAAATTAATAGGTGGTTTTCTGAAACATAAACAACTGAATGCTTAATAATTAATTTTTTCTGACAATACATTGCCATCTAAAACATGCACTTAGATAATATTACAAAAAAGATTAGCAAAAAAACACGCTCCACTAAGGAACAATATGAGTTGTAATCTTTTTATAGACATTCTCAGAAATTTCAAGGATTCAGATTTTGCCTGTTGGGTGCATTTGTTTGATTTACTTCTTAGTGTAGCTTCACTTTATAGAATGGTGCTGTAGCTTTAGACCAATTATTGAGCAATGAGTTACAGAGCTCTGTAAAGTATTGACACCGACCTGCGATCTCCTTGTGTCATTAGGTCTTAATCCCAGAAGTCCTTCATAGGATGTTGTGATGCATTTCTTTAAATCTCTGGGCCTGTTTGTCTATTGCATAATTACGCACTATTCATCTTTCTTTTTCCTATTTGTTGGTCACTCCTCAACCCTGCACTGCATAGTGAAAAATTTGATAATTTAACCTTTGGAGGTAAAAATATGAAAAATTAAAATGGCACATGATCAGCACTTTATCTTAGAGGTTGAACTGTTGGTTACACTTGAGATTTCCACATGGTGTTGGGTCTAACTCAGGGCAGGAAAGATTCAGTCCTTAATGAAATCCTTGGGTATCTACAGGCTACCTAATTAAGTCATAGTCACTGTTTAATTGCATTTCTAAAACGCTTTTCAGTTGAAAATAGGGATAGAGTGCACAAAGCTGCTCCATCGTGTGTCATTTCTGATTAATATTCATTGTTTCTCTACTTTTAATTATTTGTGCTATTATGAGTTTTTTGCCCTGGTACACCCACATGTCGAGAGCCTCAATGGTCTGTGTTTTGTAAACAGACTAGTAAATAACTCTAATCTAAATTTGAAACACTGTGATTAAACACGGTTTGGGTCACGCTGTAAGTCTCCTGTTGTGTGGCTTTGGTGGAAGAATCCTGAAAGCTGTGCGCTCTACTACTTTTGTGCTCAGCTCAGCATTTCTCCACTGAAAATCATGCAACTGTCACAATACACACTTTTGAATAGGGATACAAAAAGCTGGGTGGGAAAGGCATTATAAAAGTCAAAAACCCTTTATTGAAAAAATAAAAAGTCCATCCAATCTTCCAACCTATCCAACAGTAAATAGACACATGCAATTTAGGAAACCCAAATTTGCACCTGCTCCCTAAAAAAGCACAAAATAGAATTGAAAGAAAAGGAGGGGTGGGGGGGACCTGACTGTGCAGCGGTGAATGGGTCCCTCAGGAGCACATTAAGTGAACAGTTCTTTAGACTGTAGGTGGGTAATGTCCCTTTGTAAAATCTGCCCTTGCTTCTATAGCAACACGCCTTTGTGGCTCCACACTTTAAAGTGCAAACTTGGCTCTGCATGTTTTCTGATGGCCTCAATCCTCAAGTGTTTGTACCGTTTTTAAGTGAAATAACACTTCACTTCATTGTTCTTAAGGTGCCTCCATAGTGATGTCACTTTATTCTAGTGGTGGAAGTGCTCCTACAAGATCTAATTTGGACTTTTTCCATCTTCTTCCTTAATTTGCATTTACATTATCAACCATTAAAAAAAACTAACAAACAAACAAACTGAAGAAAAGTACATCATTTAGGTAAATGTTATCCCTCTATGGCAACATGAGTCTGATTTAAATGCCTTGCAAAGTAAACTATACTGTCTGTTGACAACCTCAAATTACAAAACCCATCTTCTCCAACACATTTAACACACTTCACTCTCCTAAGTGCTCCCACTCATTTGATTCACATTGGTCTGTAACACAAAAAACAAATAATAAAGCTACATACTAATAACAAATAAGAGGAATGAGGTGGATAATTATACTGAAGGCACAACAGAAGTGGCCCGTAAATATGTAATACATAACCTCACATAACAAAACAATAGAAAACAAATGGTGCTGCTTTATTTGCTTTTTGGACTTCAGAAGAGAGCCTTTCAGCAGCTAAAATGTTAAAATCAATTTCTAAAACACAGTCTCTTTGCTTTTGGCTTCATTCTCCATAATTCTGCAGGTAAAATGTGTATCTGATTATATACTTGCAACAGAAACTTGCATTTCAAAAGGGGGCATATGTTGTGAAATGCACGTTTGAAGCACCAAAGGGGTTGTTAAGTCATTATTGATTGAAAACCATTTCTTCGAGGCTTCGTGTTTTTGACAGCCCTAGTTACTGTATGAAAAATGATCACTCTACTTGAGAGTGTTATAAAAAAAATGATTCTCTGACTTAATAAAGTAAAAAAAACAAAAACAATGAAATGTAGTAAATGAAGCAAATATTCCACAAGAATCCACCAAGTTTTCTTTGAATTCTTTCTTCCAGGGTAAATAAATTCTGGCATCTGTTACCATCCTACTTGGCAAAATAGTGTTACTAGCATCCATATGGTCACTGCCATACAGACTCACTCCCTTCATTGCTTAGTTAAAAAAACTTAATTAAAATAAATATTTTCATTTTTGCTTCACTAATTGTCAGTAACTATATAAACATTAGTCATGTAAGGAAGATGAGATGGGACAAGCAACAGGGAAGAAATACAAGCAAAACTGTAAAAAGCTGAGAGAGCACTTAGTGAGTGAAGTATGCATGAAAATTGAGTCTGAAAGCTTTTTATGTAGCTGGTAGTTGGTTTGAAAGGGAGCCTGTTCACTATTCTAATAGACTGCCTGAGTTTTTTTGGAAGGGTGAAATAGCAAACAAGTCCATGTCACGACAATATATGGACAAATGGATTTTATGTAGTGGGAGAGTTCTTCCAACATTGTTAGAAGATATGATTGACAGCACTGTAAGTAACTGGAACTGAATAAACACTTATTTGTTTTTAACATATTTGAAAAAACAAGTCATATGCTAGAGCAGCAGGAACGTGTAATCTAAAAGTGAGAGGCTGCAATTTTAAATGCATAGAGTGACTTGAAAAGGTATCAGTGCCATAACAGATTTTCTCTGTTATGTTTTTTATTACACTTAAATACTTTAGGTAATTTAATATATTGTAAGAAAGATGAGCAGAACAAATTGAAAAGGCGTTGTATAAATGCTGGTTTCATTTATTAATGGACAAAGTTATCCAAACCAACCTGGCCCTATGTAAAAATATATACCCAGACTTATGCACTGCCCAGAAATCTCTTAAATAGAACCTGACTGATAACAAAAAGCAGGCCAAATGATCTCAAAAGGCAAAACACAATGCCTAATCTCAAGAAATTTAAAAGTAGATGAAAAACAAAGTAATCTATGGCATCTATAAGTCTGGAAATGGTTACACAGCCAGTTCTGAGACTCCAGTGAACCACAGACAGTCATAATTCACATATAGAGACAGCATAGAACAGTGGTGAACCTTCCCAGGAGGGGCCAGCTTACAAAAATTACTCCCAGAGTGCATTCCTGACTCATCTGGGAGGTCACAGAAGAAACTCAAACTACATTCAAAGCACCGCTGCTCTCATTTGCCTCATTTATGGCTAGTGATCATAATTCAACAAAGCAAAGAGATTGGCATATGATGATCTCCAAGATCTTTAGGAGGACATTTTGTTGAATCACAAGACAAAAGTAAAACATTTGTAATGGTGTAAATCTAGCACAGCATTTTATTGAGAAAACATCATACCAACATTTTAACAATCAGTGATGATGGTCTGAAGGCTGGCATGCTCCTTCAGAACCAGGACCTGATGGAAATCCTGAAGAAGAATGTCCTGCCACCTGTATGCAATCTTAGGCTCACATCCACCAGGGTTATGCAGCAGGACAATGATACAAAGCACACCAACAAGTTGGCCTCTCTAAGGCTCAAGAAATAATGATGATTTTGGAGTGGTCTAACTAAAGTCTGGACTTAAATCCAATTGAGGTGCAATGGCATGACCTTAAACAGGCCATTCATGCTTGCGGGCCTGTGAATGTGGCTGAAATATAACAATTCTGCTAATAAGAATGGGCCTACATTCCTCTGCTGCAATTTAAATTCTTGTTACTGCTATTATTTGAGTTGTTGCTGCAGTGGGTAGCAATGGGTGGCACAGGCAGTTATTAGATAAAGGGGGCAATGGCCTTTTCCCTTAATATATTTAATTATCGTGTAAAAACAGTTTTTTTTATTTACTCAGGGTGTCATGGTCTGACATGAAAACAATGATGATCTAAATTATTTGGGCATGACAAATAAATCTAAAACAGAAGAAATCGGTAAGGGGGCAAATATTTTTTTTCACAGCACTACACATTTAATTTATTTAAAAATACACTAACATGAACCCATACTTGAGTGTGTAACTGCAGAACACCCAAATACTGTCCATTCACACACAGAAAGACCCTGTAAAGCATATCTGCAAAAGATGTCACATTAATTTACACTGCTTTCAGGGTTAAGTGCTTTTCATCATCTTCTACAGGAGCCCTGAGACCGCTGCTGTGTTAGAGCAACTAACGTCTTCTAATATGGACAGTTTTATATTATTCTGTACATTAAGGCACAACATTAGGATGGAAATACACCAACACACATTTACTATGAATGTTATTAGACACATTTCTTTCAGACGGAGACAGTACAATAAGAGGTTTAGATCATAATATTTCATGTAAGAATATTTCTTTGACTTTCATTATTAATTACTCTTGGAGAATTTTAATATGAATTTATTTCTTATCAGTTCAGAGCAAAACAACAAATACAAGCTCACCTGAACCTACTCTCTGTTGCAAGCAAGCAGATTTTTTTCCTTTTTTTCCCCCCTTTCCAGGAATCAATTCTCAATGGTGGACTTCAGTAAGCTCATTAGGCTTTCACTAGGCACCGACTCCATTACAGCTGCATAATTACCAGAGTTCTGCCTTCATCCTTTCCTCTGAAAGAAACACCTCCATTCTAGGCCTGACAGTGATTATTGTTGTGATACATCATTTGGGAGCCAAGAGCTAAAAACATTCTTTGGACAACCATGGGTTTGTTTACCTTAGTCACATATAATATGCTACAGTAACTAGCCTCTCAAAAATGCAAATTTGTTGTTGCATTTGACTCATGCATTTTTCTTCATCTGGGAAAAGCATATCATGGTTTGTGTTCTGTAAAAGTACTGTAAAAATGTCCCACATTCATTTTTCACATTTTTATCTGATTACAAATTAAATTTGCACTTGTGAATAGTGTGTTGTCATGATTGTGTGCCTTTGTTGGTATTTGTTTTGTGTCTTAAGTGTGAATGATTGAAGAATTATTGAGACAGGGATCAATATGATTCTGTTCATTCTGTTCTAAACTGGATCTTGCAGGTGGTCCCAAGGTAGAACAAGCCTCTTAGAGCTGATATTAAATTATGTTGTCCGTAGGACCGAATGCGTCCCAACCCCTCTCCACCTTCATAGCTCCGACTTGATCTAGACCAGCCTCATCTAAAGTCAGACCCGTGGGAACACAGCCTAGCTATCTCGACTGGAAAATGAAATTTTTGAGTCCACCACACCCATGTAAGGCAACTAAACAAGCACGTTCTGCAGATTTAAGACTTACGTCAAAGCATAACATCCTATTATTTATCTGATATTTTTAGGTCTGAAATCATGACTCAGAAAATTTAGCTATTAAAAACTAAGGGAATTGACACCACAATGTATATCACTTTGATGAAGATGTAAACACATTTGGTTCTGCTCTTTGTTTTGCACTTCTAAAGGGAACTGTTGTGTACACAGCAGCCACTGGACTACCTGACAGCATTGAATTGGCTATGATAACAGCTGTAACAACAGAATATGTGATCTAATAGAAGCTTGGTTGCTCACAAGCGAATGTATTTCTTGAGGGGATGATTAAATGAGAACATTGCAGAGGAGGTGATAGATGAAAAAAGAGATGGAGATGTGCAGAGAAGTGGGAAGGCAACAGATAGTGAGGGTATGAAAATGGCAGAAAGAAGTGGAAATTAGCAGGTGGGAGTAGGATAGCTGAAAAAAAGAAGAAAAAAAAATAACAAGGCCAGTTGAAAGTAAAAGACAAATCATGAAGCGGGAGGGAGGAGAAGACAAGAAATATCTGAACGCTCAGTAGAGAAGGCAAAGTAATATTAGCAGTTTCAT
>NC_061817.1:26452992-26471021 GCF_021462225.1 Girardinichthys multiradiatus | reverse complement strand
CCGAGCTTCTCACCCAATCTCTAATGCCCCTTTTCCACTGGCTCGATTTGGCCAGCCCGGAACAGCTCCGCACGGCTCTGCATGTTGTGTGTTGCATTTTCATAGATCCACTTTCGCTCCGCTCAAGGAAACACCTCCTGGAGGTGCAGCTTTAAAGCATCATGTGTCATGCTGCATAATGGCGAATGAAGCACTGCTTTGATGTGCGGTAAAAACCTTGGCTGGCTATTTGATCAACTACATCGGCAAACACCTTTTCATTACTTTTGCCCCATCCAGCTGCCGCTGAATATTGCAATCTCCTATGATCACCAGAAAAGCTTGCACCTCATCGTTGCTCCGAGGGCTGACTTTTCCGGATAACTGTCCAGACTCCATCATGTTTCTCTTACTTGCTTGAATGCACGTTTGAAAATTGAGGTTGTTTTTTTTACCCTGGCCGACTCTTACGGTTGGCCGCGCCCACGGCCAATCGGTGAATAGCTGTTTGTTCACGTCATGTACAGGACCGACTCGGCCTCGTTTAGCCCTGCTAAGAAGGAGGTACCAAAAAAGTAAGTACCAGTACTGAAATAACAGTAATGGAAATGCTCGCGAATCGAGCCAAGTGGAGCCGAGTCGGGTAAAAATCAAGCCAGTGGAAGAGAGGCATAAGGGAGAGCCCAGACACCCTGCGGAGGACACTCATTTCGGCCGCTTGTATCCATGATCTCGTTCTTTCGGTCATGACCCAGAGCTCATGACCATAGATGAGGGTAGAAACCAAGCGGACCAAGCTCTGGCACCGGTCATAAAGGGACCTAACAGCCCATATAAAAGGGCCTGGTACCCCATACTCCTGGAGTATCCCCCACAGGATTCCTCGCAGGACATGGTCGAACACCTTCTCCAAGTCCACAAAGCACATGTAGACTGGTTGGGCGAACTCCCATGCACCCACCAGGACCCTGCTGAGGCTGTAGAGCTGGTCCGGTGTTCCACGGCCTGGACAAAAACCACACTGGTCTTCCTGAATCTGAGGTTCGACTATCCGACGGACCCTCCTCTCCAGAACCCCTGAATAGACCTTACCAGGGAGGCTTAGGAGTGTGACTCCCTATAGTTGGAACACACTCTACAGTCCCCTTTTTGAATAGGAGGACCACCACCCCGGTCTGCCAATCCAGTGGAACTGCCCCGATGTCCACGCGATGCTGCAGAATCCCGTTAGCCAACACAACCCTACAACTGTGGGATGTAAATAAAGAGCTCTTAAAATATCTTGCATGTTAATTAGAGGGCAGAGTTTATACAGGAGAAAGCTTAGAACGTTTGCTGCCATTCTGACTGTTAAAACCAGATATTTACATACACAGTTAGATATGTTTTACTTCAGAGTCAGACGTTTATCTACATTTCCTTAGTATTTGGTAGATGAAAAGCAGCCATTAACACCTCCCACCAACTTGTCCACATTAAAAGCTCCCCATGCAGACTCTTTCAGCATCAGAAGACTAGAAAAGCTTCAAAACCTGATGATGTCTCCCTCTCATGCACTGCACTGACCAACTGGCCCCCATCTTGACTCAAATCTTCAACAAGTCTCTGGAGCTGTGTGAGGTTCCCCCATGCTTTAATGGCTACATCATCAACCAGGTCCACAAAAAATGCTCCATCACAGGGTTAAATGACCACAGGCGTTGTCTGTGGTCATACAATCCTTTGAGCGACTGTTGTTGAAGCATCTAAAGAACATCAAACCCCCCCTGCTGGACCTCCCGCAGTTTGCTTACCAGGCAAACAGGTCGGCAGATGATTCACTTCAGTCAGTTTGACACTACACTTCACCCTGCACAACCTTGACCACCCAGGGACATGTGCCAGAATCATGTTTGTTGACTTCATCTCTTCCTTCAACACCATCAACCCACACATCCTCCACCAGAAGCTGACCCAGCTCACAGTGCCAGCCTCCACCTGTCAGTGGATTGCCAGCTTCCTGACTGACTGGCGTTAGCAGGTGAGGCACGGGAGCATGTTCTCCTGCACAAGAACCATCAGTACCGGTGCACCCCTGGGATGTGTTCTCTTTCAACTCCTCTTCTCTCTGTACACAAATGACTGCACCTCAGCAAACCCGTCTGTGAAACCCTGAAATTCGCAGATGACACCACTGTTATTGGTCTGATTCAGGACAATGACAGCTCTGCATGCAGACAGGAGGTGGATTGGCTGGTTCACTGGTGCCAATTTACATAGATCTATTTTTACTTCTCTTCTTCTATTTTTATAGTTAACGTGTCTTAATTGAGAGCAGTGTGGAACTAAAGTCTAAGTCTTTGTGTGCACAAACGTGATGAAAAAAGTTGATTCTGTATTTTACCTTTTAAACTTTTTGGCTGGGTCAAATGTCTGGTTTACAAGCCACATTGCAGACACATAGCTTTTCAATTCGGCCCACAAATTCTTTATATGGGACTAAGATCAGCGCTATGTGATGGCCAGTCCAAAACATTTACTTTGTTGTCTTTGATCCACTTTGTAACTAATTTGGTGGTATGCTTAGGACCATTGTGAACTGGCCCATTTGTGCCAAACCTTAAGTTCCTGGCTGATGTCTTGAGTTGTTGCTTCAATAGCTTCACAAAATGTTCTTTCCACATATTGCACCAGTAACTCATGTAGCAATATACCACCACAATATGCCACTGCCAACCCTGTACTTCACAGTAGGGTTGGTGTTCTCAGCTATGAAAGCTTACCTCCTCTTTCCTCTAAATTTAATTTGGTCATTTTCCCTAAGTACATTTGCTTTTTCTGTTGCTTACCCTTCAGGACAGCATTTGTTTCACTGTGGATAACGATACTCTCTTACCACCTTTAGCTAGCATCTTCACAAAAGCTTTTGATTTTCTTCTGGGGTTGATTCACATTTTGCACCAAAACAGGTTCATCCTAGAAAACAGAACCCATTTATTTACTGGGTGGTATGATAGCTGGACATCCCCATGCTGTTTATACTGTTTATACATATAATTGTTTGAATAAATGTACGTGGCACCTTCCGGCATGTGGAAATTGTACCCAGGATGAACTTAGACTTTTGGAGATCTACAAATCTCTTCCTGATGGCTTGACTGATTTCTTTAGCCAAGACATCACAAAAAGCAGTGTTTTGGATGTGTTGCTATAAAATCCATCTATGGGTCTGCCTCCATTTAACTTATCAGAAGCTTAAAAATCACTATTATCTGGGATTTCCCTAAAACATGTAAACCATAGAAATCGTAGTGTATGAAAAACCTTTCATGAATTTGAAGAAAATAATAAAAAATTCTGTAATTAAATCTCTCACTGTATATTCTGGCATGTAGCAAATATAAATAATTTTCACAGTCCAAACTCTCATTTAATCAAATTTAATGCTAGACAGTGAGAACAAGCAGTTTATGTATTTTAATAGAGTGTATGTTAACAGTGTATGGCTTCAGCAGTAAATCTTTCTAATTTTACTTAATCTGTGAAAGAAAGCAACAGCAGAGTTGCACGTGACTTCATCAGTCATGGCGGGTAGGTTCCGTCAGTGTGACGGCCTCGTCACCGGCCCATATTAAACACATTAAACACTAGGCCAAGCTCCTCATTAATCAGGCCGCGGGGATGACAGCCAGCAATGCTATCCGCCCTAAACATCCACGCATGCCCATAGCTGTCAGGGCCCCAGTTAATATACCCCTTCCTCTGAGATAACGCAGTGATAGATTGACTGCAGGTATTTCGATTGGGGTTTGCAATTGTAATACCACCTTGTCTGGCTTTATCAGAAAAGTCCACTGAGCAGCCACGACAGATCAGCGTTTTAGCTGATTTTTGACTGGGAAGGTGTGACGTTATTATCATCTCGACTGATTTAGTGTCATACATTTAAGTCGAGACAAGCAGTGTTAAGGTACAATCTGAAGACAAATGACACCCAAATAATAATGAAAAAAAAAAACACTGTATTTTAACAGTGTTTCTAAGCATCCAGTAGAAAATGTACTAGTCTCAGAGGAGTGTAGTTTTCTTCTATTCATGGATATAAGAGAGAATTTAAGTACACCCTTTCATCAAACTTTTTGACAGGTGGGTGGGACTTCCGGTGAGGGCGGGATTTCCGGTGGGGGTCATATGGGCGCCATGTGGTTGCCACGTGGGCAGGAGGTCACGTGGTCAAGCAGGTGGTGTGTACAAGGGGGGCGTAACCGTGGATGCTGATTGGTTGTCGTCATTAGGGGCAATACCTTAAATGAGTCAATTAAAACACAGGGGTGTGTTTGTTATAAATAGAACAAGACAAATATGGTATTATCGGAAACTGTTTGGCATCAGCACCAATTAAAAATAGAGGGGGTGTGTTTGTAAGCATCGTTAAACCTTGAATAACCCAATGAAAACAATAGGGCGTGCCTTAGTGTTTACTTTAAATACAGAGATAAAACTCTGCACTTTACATGCAGCATTCGTTGGAAAAAAAAAAAGAACACCCGTTCAACAATGGCTAGAGTTAAGAGAGTTTATCGTCAAGCGGAGGAGAAACGCAACGCGTGCCAAGATGATGATGATGAACAAGCAACTGCATCATATACTTCCTCAACGGAGATACCTATCGGAATTCCCGTCGTGACATACTCTACCGATGATGAGGATCCAAAATCAACTTCAACAACCATGGTTGAAAATCAGACCTCGGTTCGGCCAAGAGGTATGTCAGTTCTGTGCGAAACCCCAGTGACCGTCTACCAGTATTCATCCCGTGAATTGAATGCTCCTAAGAAATCAACATACTACATCTGCAGGGTACAAAGACCCCCGTTCAAGACTCTGCAGGAAGAATGGTCTTTGGAGCCATATGGCCTGGTTGGCAGCTGGGGTTATATTTTCATGTATGAAATAGGAGAGCTTTGCCTGTATCAATTGGATCAAGACGAGGTATTTAATGGATCACTGGCTCTGTGTACACTCACCCACAGCGACTGGGCTGTGTTAAAGCTTGCAATCCCGCACCTTAATGATAGCCCTGAAACAGTCTCAAGGCAGGAGAGGGAGAAAGAAGAAGAAGAAGAAAATGAACTGTCTCCTCGACCTGTAAAACGCGCGAGAATGTTTCATATACCATCCGATGTTGAAATAGCTGAGAGAGAACCTCTCTTTAGCGCAGTGTGGGGGTCAAAAACCACAGCAAATGGCCGCTGGTCTTTTCGGGCAAGCAGACGCAGGAACAACCGGACGAGTCCCTCAGATCTGTGTGTGTTGGAGGCTTTCAATCAAGACTGCGGCGTATTCAAGACAATGCTGGCTCTGCCGTTTGAAGCTTGGGCAGAGAAGATGAGTGAAATTGGACATCGTCTTTCCGACCTTTTCCAAAAGTCACGAAGTTGGATCGATGTCATGTCAGTGAAAAAACCCTGACGTTTCCTGTTTTACGTTTAGAACGAACCCTCTTCTGAGGACACGCCCCTTCCTATGATATATATACGGGGGGGGATAACTGCAAGCTCACAGACACTGAGAATCGTATCATGAGAATGAGTGGACCGACACCATACAGGGATCTCTACAACCACCGAGCAGAGATCCACTTCTCTCCTGAGCACGATGAAAGCTTCAACATTGGACCATATCATCCGCCTTCCCCTGACCTCTTCTCACCATCCACCTCAACATCCTCATTCTCAGAAAACCACTACAGTCCTGCATCACCTACAGGATACAACATGAAATATCTACCGCTTTCTCCAGACCTCTGCTCACCATCACCGCTATTCATGGCTGAGTCTGTAGACGCGAATGTCCTGCCTGAAGACATGAAGGTGGTCGTGGAGGAGGAGGTAGCCACCGGCTACTCACCCTCTACCGAAGCCCCTACACAAACCCTGGAACCGATGGAGGACCCTCAGCCTTCAGCAGAGGATGAGAGTAACCAGGAGGACGAAATTGACGGTTGGTTCTCAACCACCCTCATCAATACGGTGAAAACAGCGATACTTCATTTATTCAACATAACCTCTTTGAACTATCTCAGAGAAACCTGCTATGGATGTATAACGAACCACCCAAGCCAGCGTCAACACCATTGCCTGGAGGTACTGGAGGAGGATTATTACCAAGTCAACTTTCAACGCATCGTACGACGACTCGTAACCCCCAAACTCATTCCTGCTATTCAGAATCTTCTGGTACTTCGAAGCATACAAGCGGATGACTTCAGAGTGAAGACGATTGCCAAGACGGTTTTATATGAACTGAAATCGGTACAAGGCATCCACAGTGCAATAGCGCACGTTTATGATCGCATGGTCGATGAGAAACATCTCAAACAACTTAACTCTGTTTCAGAGTGCTATGGACTGACAAACTGATCTCACATGTTTGATGACTTGTTGTTGTATCATTTTATTTTTTTTAGTATTCCAGTACTTTAGTTAATCTGCATTATATGATTTTTCTTCTTTTTTCTTTTTTACTATTAAATACAATTAAAGTAGGAACATAGTAACCTTTCCCAAAAGTGTTGTTTAAAAAGCTAGTAGTGTTTGAATTCATCTGCATTTTATCTGATTTTGTTTTCTGGTTGTTTTTTGTTTATATTAAATAAATAAAAAATAAATAAATAAAAAATAAGGATAAAGCTACCCTCCTGTGTGTTTTTTCTCATTATTTAACAAGTAATCGACAGAGATGGCAGGAAGACGGCTGATGAAGAAAGTATATTATAGCCCTTCAAATCCGGGAAGTTTTGGGGGTGTAGATAGGCTGAGGAGGGTTATGCAAGATGAAACGGGAAAGAAGGTTGCGGTTGAAAAAGTTAAAGATTTTTTATCAGGAGAAGATACCGAGATCTACATAAACCTGCAAGAATAAAGGGTCCGAGAAACAGAGTTTTTGTCACCAGACCATTGAGGCAGTTCCACGCTGATCTCTGTGACATGCAAGCTCTGGCCATGGCGAAAATGATGGTTATAATTATTATGAACAGTCATTGACATCTTTTCAAAAGGGCGTATGTATGAGTTTGAAGAGGAAACAGCCGCTGAGGTGGGTAAAGGCATTGAATCAGTTTTTACAGAAAGTCAGATCCCCAAAAAACTTCAGACTGATGCGGTAAGAATTTTTTAACAAGAAATTTAAAGTTTTAATGAGGAAACACGGTATGACATTTTGCCACAGCGAGTGAAGCAAAAGCTCAGTGGTCGGACGACGATTAACCGCACATTAAAACAAGGATGTGGAGATAGTTGTACAGCTAACAATACCCGGCGGTACGTCCGATGTTACTGCAAAACCTAGCTAGAAGCTACAACCATTCCTACCACTCCAGCATTAAAATGAGCCCTATGGAAGTGACCCCAAAAATGCCTTTCAAGTGTTTCAGAATCTGTATGATGTCAAGTCCAACAGTATTGCAAGGAACTCATTGGACAACGTTTAAAACAAGGGGATCTTGTCAGAATATCCAAGGGCCGTGGAGTGTTTGACAAAAAAGTACGAACAGAGTTTTTACGGATGAAGTGTTTACAGTCTATGACCGGATACCCCGTTCTCCTCCTGTATACAACTCAAAGATTTGGATGGAGAACCTATCGAGGGTTCCTTTTACGCTGAGGAACTTCAAAAAGTAAAAATATTTAACGACAAGATGTATCAAAGTGGAAAGAAATATTAAAACGACGTACGGTCAAGGGAAGTCAAGCAGGTTTTGTAAGCTGGAAAAACTGGCCTGAGAAATTCAACAGTTGATCAAGGTTTGATGAACTTCGAAACGTAATAAAAAAGGTTTGCACTAAACCTCACAGTTGACACAGCATCATGAACCGTCAGGTAGAGGATGATGGCTTTTACGTACTCTTCCATCTAATGCTAGCATGGAAGTGTTTAAAAATAATACCAGTTCAAGTTTCCGTGGAAATTTAGAGCTCACATATTGATTTAGAAGGCCAATGGATGGTTGCATTAGCCGAGATAGTTCATACCCTCATACATGGCATAATTTACCGATTATGATGCCTACTTTGAATGGGGAAGGTTGGTGATGTGGAGATCAATACGCAAAGGATCAGAAGTGGCTATTACTATACAGCGTTGTTCACTCGAGACAGAGATGGAAATGTTTTCAAAAAATTGAAATCGGGTTTACGCATTAAAGTCAGCAAAATGTTCAAAAGAGATTTGCATTTCAAGCAAATAGTCCGTATGAAATACGCTTCTTCAGCACTCTAGCCTTATATGAGTGGGCGTGAAACCAGGGGACTGGATTCATGTTTCTGAACCAAAACTGGCTCCTTTTCCGGCGGATATAAAGGCTGGTTTCTATCTCCTATACTGTTACAGCGACGTGGTCACCCACAAATAGTAGGCGACACTGTTGCACCTTTACTGCGGACCGTCAAAGTACAAGGCACATTCAGTGATATGATTACTCAGAAGTTTAACCCCGCCCACTACCTTCCAGTCTCCAGAAGACATATTGAAACTATCACTATAGAAATTAAATCGGACCAAAACGTTCCTGTAAATTTCGTCTATGGAAGAGACCGTCATAAGACTACACTTCAGACCGGTATATCACAACGTAGCCCTGAGATAAATTTTATTTGTATAAACTATTCCAGAGATATGTATATAACCTCTAAGATTGATTGGTTATAATTCATATTACGCTGGTCATTCAACACTGCATCAAGCAGGCAAGAGAGAACATGGCAGCATCTAAGTCTGAGACGTGATCCAAATCGACTTTGTAAATTACTATGTAAGTCAATCAGGCGGTAATCTGCCAGAGTTTTATGGGCCCGCGGTCATGTACGGACGCGGAATTGGATCATTATTTCAAAATTATTCTGCTTCGTATCCCCTCTGGTTAAAAAAGGATTTGCAATTGCAAAACCCCATCTTTAAAACGGCGTGCATCAAATATCGCTTCGGATGTCATCGGTAGAGCCGTGAGTAAAATGAGTGGTTCTGCACACATCGACGGTCAAGAAGGTTCAGGAATTATGGTTTTATCCAAAGACCCAGAACAAGACCCCCCTGGTGATCGTTTAAGGACGGTTAAAAACAACGCAAACCCGAAAAAGGAGATCAGTCGCAGCTGACAAACGAAGAGGAAGGAAGTCATCCGCAAGTTTTGATATATTTAAATAATGGCTCTTTACATAACAAATCATCAGAGTGCACGCTGGCAGAGTTGGACTTATTTTCTGCCCCGATGACGCAGCTATTGATCGAAGATAAAATTTACACCTAGATCCAGCCTTTATCACGAATCACTGATGGAGCGCCGATCGAGTTTTTCATTCCGGGAGCGAGGAGAAAAGTATCTGGATCTCAACGATACGCTGTTGCATCTCAGAGTGAAAATTACTAACGAGAATGGAACAAACCTGCCAGATGATTGCACCTGTAGGGCTCATCAACTACCCGTTAAACACCATCTTCAGTCAGTGTGACGTCACTCTCGGAGATCGAATGATTTCACAATCCAGCGCTACACATCATATAGAGCCATGATTGAGACATTGTTAAACTTTTCTGAGGATTCTTTTAAAAACCCAGTTTAGCTCTGGTCTTTTTTATAAAGACACTGCAGGTGCTCTGAACTCTATTGTACAACTAACGGCCCTAACCAAGGTCTTAACAGCAGAGCAGGCTTTACGGCAAATTCCAGGGAGGTACATCTCCTAGGCCCCCTGCATGCCGACATATTTTTCTGCGAGGAGACTTCTTTTAAACTCTGTTGACCTTAAAATTAAACTTACAAGAGCCAACGATGCCTTTTGTCTCATGGCCGCAAGAGGACTCCCACTTACAAACTCAGGATATTAGGAGCATCTCTTTTTATCAAAAAAGTTACTGTCTCTCCAGCTGTACGACTGTGGGCACAGCTTCACTTTAATGAAAGCAAATGCTCTGTACCACTTTCACGTTGGAATGTAAAAACATATTCTATCCCTGAAAATTCAAGGGTATGCAACCAGAGAATCTTTTCTTAGGCATCTTTCCCAAGTATGTGGTGATTGCGTTACTGGATCATGACGCTTTACAGGAACACGCATCTCAATCCGTTTGACTTTAATCATTTTGATATGGAATATTTAGCTTTGTGTACGGAGGGCAGACAAATTCCTGCTAAAGCCTTCCAGCCAATTTGAACCAAGGTCATTCCAGTGAGAGAGTATTACAAACTGGTTTACGGCTACAGGACGACATCTAAAAGATCTTCCAATGAGTATATCACGTCAGGAATTTAATCAAGGATACTCTCTATCACATTTATCTTAACCCGGGTGAGGACACAGATGCTCTATCTCCAGTTCCAGTGGGAATTTAAGATTGGAAATGCGCTTCAGAAACCCGTTGCCATATCCCACCACGCTGATCATCTACGCTTGTTATGATTCTATTTAGAGATTGATTCAAGAGGCGTGTTGCTGTGGATTATTATTAATCTAATCAGGCATGAATAATCACTGAAATTGAGAGCCTGATGCGTCATCTGCTGGGAGATTTGTTTTGGCGGTGTGTGGCCGTGCGACCAGCTGCCGCTGTCTAGCAGACAAATTCCCAGGGCCGGCCTACTTTATCGTGAATACACATCCTTCACACATGCCGGGGGAACCTGGCTAGCTCTGACATTGGATGAGAATGGTCAATCCAGCTTTTTTGACTCTTATGGATTCTCTCCGGATTTCGATGTTCTACCTGTCAAGCATCGTAACATTTTAGAAGACAGATCCTCAAAAATATTGTATCATAATAATCAGCTCAAACACTCTGTCCACTGTGTGCGGTCACCATTGCATTTTTATCTATGTCATAGAGCGTGCGGATTATCAATGCAGCAGTGTTGTCGAAATACACCGGAGATGTGATTAAGAATGATTTAATGGTATCTAACTTTGTGAAAAAAATGATCTAGAAATGTGTCATTAATCAAGTTGTACATTTATACTCACGGAACATGCTCTTTGGAGATGTTTCTGGATTGTTATGGAATTTAAAATGTCTTTTTTTTCTTTTTTTTTCATTGTTTGTTTTTTTTTTTTCTTCTTATGATTTAATATTTGTGTAATGATATCATATGTTAGTGTGTGAAGTAGAGAACGAAGTTAGACTTGAAAAATATATCAATAATATTTTATGAATAAAAGAAATAGACTACATGTTTCATTTTCTTATAACGGTTTATGGTGACAATGTAATCCATCGGGGTGGTAAGTGTCGTCTTACGAAGAGACCTTTTTGATCTCCCATCAGCATTTTTTGGATCTTCCAGCCTCAGATCTCGACCAGTAGGGAGAATGAGTTATCGCCTTCTTCTTCTTTTGCTTCTCTGCTTAACGCTGGGGGTGTACCCCCATTTCAATCGATGTACCCTCTTTTTGAAACGTCTATATCTTCACGAGCATAAGGGTTAATGACTGAAGATATAGGTATGTTTACTTCTGACATGGAGTGTAGAAAATCAGACCATCCTCGGGTTTGTGATGCTCCAGATTTTTAAACGGAAGCATGAGATTTTTCAACAAATCAATCATGTGGGACCCCTTTATTAATATTTCCGTTAAATACAAATTCACCTCGCGAAGTCCAACTCTCACTTCTTTCGGATAATTTCTTCAAATGTACTCGGCATTTTTACGATTGTGTTTAGGAAGGCTTTTCAGTACTTCCGTAAGAACCTGATCCTTAGGGGCCTCGTCTGCCCTGGGCCTTGTTTTTCTGGGACCGCTCATGTTCCAGGAACCTGTGTCACGCTGGCAGCGTTAAACTGACCCGCTGTTTTTTCTTCTTGGACACCTTGCTTAAGTAAAGTCAGATACCTCTGGAGAAGAGCATCGTATCTCTTGATTTTTTCATAAGAAGTCAAACCCGGCTCGTTTAATATCGGCTCTCATTTCAGCATCCAAATTCTCCTCCGCCGTCTGTCATGATGGACGTGTCTGACTGGGTCAGACGCTTGAATTGATGAGGGGAAAATGAGAAACATCTTCTGCGATGTTCTGAGAGACATTATCTCCTGATGATTCCACCCACTAGATCACCGATCAAGGGTGCAAGAGCCGTTAAGATGGGGAGAATAAAACCACCTCGTTGCTTTTGAGAGCCAACTGTTAGTTTTTATCCGGTTCTTTTATCACCCAACAATCTGATGATATTTCTTTGTTTCTTCAATTGTCGGTGTTGAGAGGGTGATAGTTAATGTTACCTTTTAGGATATGCAGTGCAATCTCGCACAGAGCCTGAATAAAGGCGGGGAGAGCAGTGTGCGAGAATATCTTTACGTTTCTGTGGACAGGCCTGGTAACAAAGCTCTGATAATGGTAAATTCCTTTTTATACGCGCTGACATGATGACTTACTTTGTTCTGGGTACGTACACAGCAGGCCACTGCTGAGGAAGTATCCCAGTTCTCAGTCTGAAATGTTCTGGGCAGGTAGGCGTAAAATCGATGATTAAATATCCATGAGCTTCTCTCGTTGCGTCTTCAAAACTCTCCAAGAAGAGACCCTTTTGAGATGGAAACATTTGGCGGGCCAGTATATTCAGCTGGAGTTTATCTCTCGGGTTTTTAAACAACACCATATAATTACAGTTCAAACTAATTGTGCGACTGAACTTTCCCTGATGAAATACATTCTGAGTCAGCATAATAACGCTCATATTACGATGGTGATGAAACTGGGTAAAGACCTTCATCACGTTTTCATCATCTGAGGCTTGAGCAATAACATCGTCTAGAATAATCAGATGATTCTGATCAGGAGGAAACAGGTTTTCATCTTCAAAAGAATGAGGCAATCCTTCCACAAAGGTAATATTTTTATTCATCTTCTGCAATTCCGCATACATGGGTTGAAAAGATTGTGTAAATCCATACAATATTTTCTGGAAACAATATCCATGACATGATTACAGTTTGTAAAATACTTTTTACAAAGAAAGTTTTCCCCGCGCCGCTGGTCCAACTATCATACATGAGAAAGGGGCTCTAAATCTAGGATCAAATCAATCTCCTGTAAATCCATGTGACTTTTTATTTTATTTCTTCTTCAACTCTAATAACCGAAAGGCAGAGTTGTCCCGTCAGAAAAAAGACGTCTCTTATCATACACCAGTCGAAACTTTTTAAGAAATGTTGCGTTTGTCAAACGGAATCCTTTTATCCCTCCTGATCGTGTGCTGAGGGATTTCAATGACACCCTCACTTGGACCCCTGTAAGTTAGCCCTCGACCAGCCCTTTGATGCTGTCAAAATTGACCCTCTCGCTGCATTCATGCGTCTGAGTGCCTTTAGCACGTATCCTACTTTTTTACGGTTTTTAGTTTGGTATGCATAACTCTTGGGTCCTGTCGATGCACAACTCCGAATGCTGTCACCATCTAACTCGTCAGTAAGATCACCCAGATAATTCCCCAATTCCAGAGGAGTTTCAACCACTTTTTGTCACATAAATCAAACTGTCCGGGTCAATATAAATCATCTGTCCTGGAACTTCTCCATGCTGCTGAGAAGTTTAGACGTGCATAAGCGGTGGTGAATGCTGCTATAAACACATTATTTGTCTTACTTGGTGGATATATGACACGTTTGCTGTAGTTCCACTGCACTACACACATTTCAGGGTTGAAAAAAATGAAATAGTTAACCCTGTATTACTCGAGAACATGAAGATTGAAAAAGTCTTCAGGATTAGTGATGACTGTGGTCTGAGACAGATCACTTCGTTGCGCAAATTTCCCCCAAAAACTGTTTAAACACAATTTTGCAACCTGCCTTTTGGCAGGATTTCATCTCGATTTTCTCAGGGTCTAATTGGATGCCCCTGATGCAGTTGGAGTCGCTTATATACTTGACTTACTCTCCTGATCCACTGCTTCAGACGGATAGCCTGAAGCCTCCTGCTTACCCTTTAAAAAGCAATGAATGTAACCTTTAAAGATTGTATCACTTCTCTTTCAAAATGCCACACCTCTGTGATTTTTAGCAAGACGATAACTACACTCCAAAGCTTCACCGAATTCTGCACTCGTCCAAACTTCCGTCAGAGCTCTGTACTGATCATTATGCATGCAAGGACCTGACTGGTAATTTAATTCAGCGCATGTGCGGCAGAGAGTGAACACAAGTTTACCTTGGGATGTTCTGTAAGGTAAAACAGGGAACAACAGGTTACGTGGTGGGTAGACCACAGCTTTGATTATACCGAAGTAGCTGCTGGGGTCATCCAAAATCTTTGTAAATGATGGTGGGGTGTCCGAGGGGAAAAACGCAGTTGGCGTTTACATAAGGTTACAGAGATGTGTAATCCACATAGTGTACAGTTTCATCCGGTTCCGCTGTGACCTCAACTTCATAGGACAGGTTGCGTCCACCATACAGCGCATCCCGGGGGGATAGCGGTTCGGGTGCATTAACTTTCTCAAGAAAGCTGATCACCCCTGGGTCTGATTTTTTCATTTCAATCCACTCATGCTCCCATATGACTTCGAGACGAAGGCCGTACACAGTTTGTAACACCTTGCTTCTCTCAACAGTGGCTGCGTAAAACTGTTCAAATGCGACCCTCTCAACGGACACTTGTCATGAGGCAATGTAACACTTTTACAGCCGTGGAAAAAACAGCCATTAAAATTCAAACGCAACTTTGACACCGTTAATCTCTGCATACCCATCCACCTGAATATGGCCCGATTTTCTTTTCACCCTATTAATGCATGCTCGATAAATATGGCTCTGCTGTCTGCAATCCAGCCGAGCCATTGAATGGACGCGCTGGAGAACGTTTTAACTGCTACGTCTGTAGTCCAGAGGTGATGGAATGGCTAAGGTTTGAGGAGGAAGGAAATTGGTTACAAAACCTTCATGCAGGCTGATGCTATTGTGATACTTTTAAACGGATCCACACTTGTCTCCTTAAAGAACTCGTCTCTGAATTTTAAGCATCCTTGAAAAGAATTTCAACGTCATTTTACAATAACGAATTGCTTCTTTCTTAAAGTCAAAGACCTCTTTGCTCGCTTCTCTGTACCAGCTGCTAAACACCTGTTGTTCTTGAAGACTCATGCGTTCTACAGCGTAGCAGGAAGGAGGAGGAAAAGCCCCTACATACTGGAGATGTTGTTCAGAGGAAAATAGGTGGGGAAAAAAAACCCTTGCTTTGATCGGTCAAGCCTACGCTTTCGGCATGGCACTAAGCTTCATGCACATGAAGGACAGGCTATCAATGTATTTAACCTGTAATCAGGGTCGGTTAAACAGAGAACTTTACTCCCTACCATGACGATATGAGGTTTAATGCCTAACTGCAGCATTGCTGTGAGAATCAGGTAACCATCGTACCCCCCGCGCATTGTGCGCTATTAAGGTGTAACCTTTGTACATTGGCCTCCTGAAATGCAGGAGAAATTTTGGGTGCAATTCAGTCCATAAGCGTACCATTCATCACCCTTTCAATGTTTTAGCACAGACCAGAAAGGGGGTATGCAAGCCGCTCTCATTGACGAGGCATTCGAAATCATAAAAAATCAGTTTATTATCAAGCTGATTAATTGCACTGCAAGGCAGAATGTAACACTTATGATCATCGCATGTAATGTCTAGGCTGGGGGGTACATTTTCACCGCAAATACTGCATTTTACATTACACACGTGTGGTTTATTCGGTTTACTGATTGGAATAACGTATATCCGTTTGCATACTTTACACCAGTTTTACCAACTCACAGTCATCATAGGCCTTTCAGCACTATTTCTGATGCGCGGTTTCCCTGTGTCTGCTGAACATGAAGAATTACGACAGATTCTTTGACAGCCTGCACAGCTTACAGGATCTCTTAATCTCTTGCATACATTTATATGTTCGACACACTGGACAATAACCTTCACAATGGTGTGTATTGGCATTCTGATAGCTGGCGTAACAGTAATTACAAATATATCTGCACCCCATAAAACCTTTGAGATTTTTTATCCCATAGTAATGACCTTGAAATACCAGCAAAAACAGAGGGTTTGAACGATCGGGGAAACTGGTCTCAAATTTACACAGAGCAGTAGAGCCCGTGGTTCTGTGACACACTACAATTTTCTCTTTAGAATGGTTTCAAATTTACCAATATCACTAAAAGTAACTGCTGTTTGCTCGTCAAGGCCTGCCTGATGCTGCCATCTCCTCCCCAGTTCTACAGCACGGTGATCCGTTGAGCTCGGATCAGAGACGTGTGCGAGGCTGATTGCAAAACATAACTGATTACCGGTATTGTTATAATATACAAATGACGCATTTTCTTATTAAACAGTTCACAGTCTAACGTTCCTGCAGCTTTACGCTTAGAACCTCCTGCTGGGTCATTAACAACCTGAAGAACAAATTCCATGTTATTATCTACAGGTATATTTGCATTCGATTGTACTAAATCGTCGAGGAAGTTTTCGAAAGCAGGCAGGATCATATTTCCATAATCTGTAACAGTAAATGTGATGTGACGATTGAGATTTTCACCCACTAATTCCAGCTGCACAACGTCGTTACGTCTGGTTAACGATCTCGCAGCGTCGGCTAATTCAATGATAATACGCATGATGTCTGTATAGAATGCTGCTAAATCTGGAACGTTACTTGGACAGGGCGGCGGTATGGTAAAAGGTCTCCTTATTTCATGGTTATTAAAATGTTCACGTTCAAACACAGCTGGAGGATCTCGCTCTATTTGATCAGAACTAACCGCTACTCCCGTATTGAAATTACCCCCGTGATGATCTGCGGAGTGTGACGTAGAAGGATTCTGATGAGTGTCAGGTGGATCATTTTCCTCAATGCTGCTGTGTGGAGACGGTTCGCTGTTCAAATCGGAAAGAGCCTGATTGATTACGTTTAAAACGTCACCGTGCCGATCTGCGGCGTGTGACGTAGAAAGATTCTGATGAGTGTCAGGTGAATCATTTTCCTCAATGCTGCTGTGTGGAGACGGTTCGCTGTTCAAATCGGAAAGAGCCTGATTGATTACGTTTAAAACATCACCGTGCTGATGTTCATTTATTAAATTTTCACTGTTAGCAGGAGATGCATTAACGGGGATTTCGTTAAGTTCATTAACTAAATTTCTTATTTCATCCAGTGCAAGTCTGATTACTTGATCAGAACTAACCGCTACTCCCGTATTGAAATGACCCCTGTGATGATCTGCGGAGTGTGTCGTAGAGGGATTATGATAATTTTGCTCAATGCTGTGTGGAGACGGTGTGCTATTTTCTTCTGCATTAACGGGAATTTCGTTAAGTTCATTAACTAAATTTCTTATTTCATCCAGGGCAAGTCTGATTCGGTTATCCATTTTCTATGAACATAAGAAACAAAATAAAAATAAAACTAACCTACAGAAAAAACAAAAAACAAAAACACAGTGATCAGTTCAGTTTAAAATCACCTTGATGTCACCAAAATGCTTCTTTAACAGAATCTGACATGCTGCCAGAAGCGTTAACGATGAGGCCTTATTACGAAGATCCCGTGAGGCTGTAGAGACTGTCTTCCTGCGCTGTCCGTTTCTGTAGCCAATCTGTCCTACCATCAACGTTACCTCTGTAAGGAGAATGAACAAAAAATAAATAAATAGATAATAAATATATATATATATATATTGAAATAATCACTTTAAAGCTGAAAAAAAAAAAAAAAAAAAAAAAGGGGAATTAAAATTAATTCAGTATGTATGTATGAATTAAAACGTACCGTTCATTAAACCACTCACTAGCGTTGCTCTGGTTTGTAGCGCAAAGAGTCGCTGTCTTTTGGCCGGGGTTAAATATTCTGTAAAAACAGAAGACAATAAAAGTTATCTTACGCTGCGCAGCACAGCGTTCATAAATAAAACGAAAATAGTTTTTAAAATACACAAGTTTTTTTTTTTAATCTTACTCCGATTCTTTGCGGTAAAACCTCCAGATTTCACTTCTTGTTGGACTGAAACTGTGCCGTTCTGCTGAAAGCTGTCTTGATCTTTGAAAA
>NC_061817.1:26437100-26452892 GCF_021462225.1 Girardinichthys multiradiatus | reverse complement strand
GATATAGATTAAGAATCTGAAATTGCTTGGGACTGAAAAAAAGTAGAATACAGTACACAGTATATCTGATGCAAAAAAGCGGTAGTTTTGAGCCCTGCCATTACGAGGCGTCTCCAAAATAATTTTCCACAATCTTATTTTAATCGATTTATAATTACCCTGTCTGCACACGTGAGCTTTTTAATCTTCCCTGGTCAGTAATTTGAGTCTTCTGTTTATCATACACCAAAAAGATCAGTTACAAAAGCTGGCACCTCATCTGTTATTATTTTCAGTTTTTTGTCTTCCTCTTGTAGTTTTAAATTTGATGTGATTAATGTGGCCCCAAGACAGAAGAATGCATAATGATGAAGATATGAGGTAAAGTTAGAATAGTGTTGTCCAGGCTCAAAAGACAGTCAAATATGTTCTGCACCACTAGGTGTCTCTCTTCAAATGGGTTAGAGCATGGGCTTGGCATTGACAGAGATGAAGAAAGGCTGAGAAAGGTCAGACCTATGGAAGAAGGTGGAGAGAAAGAGGATACTAAATAAGCAAGGGCAGCTCTACTAGATCCTCTGCTACTCCTAATGCTCTTGTGTGAAGACTGGAGTGCCTGTTTTCTTTGCTGACTGCAGAGCCATAAAGACTCTGTGCCTCGATGTCAAATTCCAATAGCTGTTTTTTCAGAACAACCATTTAGGTGCACTCTGCTTACCTGTTTGACTCAACTCATTTGTGATGTAAAACAACATAATGAAAAGTGTTCCTGACAAATTCCTACGAAGATAACATGTTTATAAAATCCCAAAATAACTGATTATATTTAATGGCTTCATTTATTCTACATGGATTTGTTATTTATTATAATGTGTCACCCCCTCAGGGTCTTTTGTCCTTACAAAATGCACCTTTTTCCTCTGCCTTTCTGGTTTGGGCGAGATATGCTACCCAGCTTTTCTATTTGTCCTTTCCCGGCTTCGAAAGGAATTCACATATTTGCTCTGTGTTCTTTATTGTCCGCTTTTCTATTTCCTTGTATCAAGAACAGTCCTAGGTTGCATACGTTATATTATTTTGTATTGCAGGGTCAGAAGTTAAGCAGTAAGCTCGCCCATGGACAGCTTATCTCGGCAATGCCATAAGACAAAATTCTAGCAAATCACACTGAAAGAACATATCACATCTTGGTTAAATATTTGCAGAGTGACTGCAGACTAAAAACTACATCAGAATCATACCAGACAGCAAGGTTTGTTTTGTTTTTATTGTGTCTATTCAAAAACCTTTTTCAGTGCTTTCTCTATTTGCAGGCCCTTAAACTGCGATTTTTAACAGCTTTAGAGATTGTGTTCAAACAGGAGCGCACATCATGTTGCCAATGCCTGCTGTGCTGTGAAACAGAAATTGAGCCATGGTAATCACCACTTTTTACCAGTTCTACCAAAACCAAGGCAGGACAAACAAGGGAGAGAAGAAATTGGCTCATAATGGGGCATATGATTTCTACTTTAAGCTTGCAGGTGATGGCAAATGGAAAGAGCATCAGGAAGTCCAGGGAACAAGAAAGGTAGTAAGATTAAATAAGATGAGGTGGGGTATAGACAAAAAATATATTGGCTTTCTGTGGCTCTGCATAAGTCTATGTTTTTCTTTTTCATGTTTCCAAACATAGCAGAGCTATGCAATTACTTTCTCTCCCCAGCTTGTAATCAGCAGGCATGTCAGCAAACACTGTTAATGGGGGTGGACACTTTCTACCTTCACACCCGAGACCCCAGCAGTGGTTAATTGGAATAAATGCAACTCCATGCTTCATTTACCATAACCCTCTGTTTCTTTTTGTACCCCCTCCCCTTCCTCCTCACATAGTCTTCCTCCTCCTTTACTGCTGCTTTAACCTCATCTTTCTCCCCCACTACTCTATCTACCGTTGCTCTTTCCGCTTGTTCTTCAAGCTTGTTAATAGCTTCCCGCCTCACTGTTACTCCAGATGTTTTCTGTAATGAAAACATTAAAAAAAAGAGTGGACAAGATGCCTTCTCATTCACCATAGTTGATTGAAATGACCTTTTTCCTGTTTGTGTGCTAATGAAAAAAAATGTGCAAAGAGAAATTAGATACTGTGAGTAACTGCTAATACAAATCATGTGTACATTGATTTCTGTGATCAGTATATCCCCTTGCAATGATGAGGTTGTCATTATTGCTCTCCCTAAGATTATAGCATACACCTCAGATTAAAGGTTTAAAGTCTTGATTTGATAATATATATATATATATATATATATATATATATATATATATATACACACTTACACACTTATATATACACACCCAGTCTGACTTACTGGGTCTCTTTATTTCATGACTGCTTAAATTGTAGATTCTCACAAAAGGCAACAAGGCCATGAAAAACACACATGGAATTGTGTAGTAAACAAAAAGTGTGAGATACCTCTATACAATTTTATATTTTTGATTCTTCAAAATAGCCACCCTTTGCTTTGATGACTGCTTAGCTCTATTAACATTCTCTCCATGGGCTTCATCAGGTTGTCACCTGAAGCAGTTTTCCAAAGAGTCTGCAAAAAAAATTCCTAGAGGTTCATTAAAAGACGGCCACATGTGAATATTTCAGTCATCACAGCAACGAACGGTTACTTTAAGGAATCTAAACTATAAAGCATATTTAAAGTTCTTTACATTTTTTTGTTTGCTACGTAATTGTATGTGTGTTCATTCACTGTTTCAATGCCTTCAGTGAGAATCTACGTACAGTGTAAATGGTCAAAAACCCAAGGAGAACCATTAAATGAGAAAGACATTGTAAAACTTTTGACTGGTAGTGTATATATATATATATATATATATATATATATATATTACATTTATATTTTATATATATACATGATATAATATAATGTATTTATGCGTCCTGCAGCGCCATCATTGCTTCTGTGATGTAATCTCTTTTCCCTTGGCTAAGGCCCCACCTGTGGGAGAGGGGGAGAGAGAGCTGTAAGTGCTTGTGTGATGTAAAATGCCTAATTTAGGGGGTGATTGATGGTTTAATATTGCAGCCTGCAACCCTGCTGCCCCCACCTACTCAATGAAGCTGCAGGCAGGTGTGAAACTGTAGCACTGTGTGAGTATTATGTCACTTTCTATTCTCACATTCAAATCCAGCCGATGGAATTAAGCCAATTCCGAGTTTGTTTGTTTTGTTGTGTGTGTGTGTCTTGATTGCATGTGTCTTTGTGTGGCTATAATGCAGCATTTCGCCTCTCAAGGAAAATGCCAAAATCCACTTAGATATATTGACTAGTGTGGTCTAGTGTCAGTGGTCAGTAATCAGCCAATTTTGTTTTCCTCATTTTAAAGAATACTTTGCAATTTCTTCCATCTTCCGTTTTCTTCCATTAAAAACAGAAGAGAATCTTTGGGTCACCATTAATGTCATAAATATCCTGCACTCATACACATTTGCTCTCCCATTCCCTCCACTTCACTGTGGGTTATGCATCAATTATCACACACTTAAGCAAAATTAAACACATTTTGATTTAAATAAACTGCTTATGTTATTGCTTGCAGAAAATAAGAGCACTGATTATTTTTAAAAACTGAACAAATGGTACAATGTGAAGCCACCCAGCTGCTTGGTTAGGATGCTTCTTTGTAGCAAAATGACGTACCACTCGAAAAGAATTTGGAATTAGAATTGTTTTGTTTCAGCAGTCAACACTGGTACCATCAACTCTGTCAGGTTAAAAACATTTTGAACCAGTTCAACCTTATCAAGAACTAGTTTAAAGTTAAGTTCACACAGTTATAACTGATATAACCCATTAAAAAAAAACATGTAAGTTTACCGTCCCAATTGTAACTAGTTACAAGTCTAACCAGGTAGTCAGCAGCACAGGAGCACCACAGGGGACTTTACTCTCACCATTCCTTTTCACTCTGTACACCTCAGACTTCCTGAGTACAGGAAGATAGTGGACCGCTTTGTGGCATGGTGTGGAAACAATCATCTCATCTTGAACGTGACTAAAACAAAGGAGATGATTGTAGATTTTAAGAGAAACAGGAATAAATCAAAAACTATTTCCATCATGGGAGAAGGAGTGGAGGTGGTGGAGGAGTATAAATACCTCGGTGTTCACCTGGACAACAGACTAGAGTGGAGATGCAACTGTGAAGCCATCTACAAGAAGGGACAGAGCAGACTGTACTTCTTGAGGAAGCTCAGGTCCTTTGGTGTTTGCAGCAAGATGCTGCATATCTTCTATAAGTCTGTTGTGGAAAGTGTGATCTCTTCTGCCATCATCTGCTGGGGAAGCAGCATCAGAGCCAGGGAATTAAAAAAGCTCAACAAGCTGATAAAGAAGGCTGGCTCTGTTCTGGGGACTCCTCTGGAACCTCTGGAGATCATTGTGGAAAGACGGATTCTTCATAAAATGAAGAACATTATGGAGAACCCTGAGCATCCTCTTCATGAGACTGTCCTACAACAACAGAGTGTCTTCAGTCAGAGGCTTCTCAGATCTGCTGTAAGACGGAGCGCTACAGGAGATCCTTCCTGCCCACAGCCATCAGCATCTACAACGTCTCTTTGAGGAAACCTTCATAATATGAGCTATAACAACATTTAATTTCCCTTTGGGATTAATAAAGTATTTTTGAATTGAATTGAATTAAATTATTGTTTATTCAATGAAGTCTATGACGTTTTTAACAATACATAGATCATGATACATTATGCATTATGTGAATTAACATTTGCAGCCTGGCCTTTGCCTGTTTACCTGTTTAATTCTCTTCTGCTCTTTTTCTTTACACAAGTTGGTGTTTTGCTATGACATCTAAAAAAGCTAAGTTTTTAATGTTTTAATTGTTTGAAAGTCAAACTTGTGTGAAATATTGATTGGAAATTTGGCTATTAGGACTATTTGTGTTGTTGCCTCTGCCCTGAAAGCAATACAAGCTTGATGTTTCCCTCCAATAAACTTGTTTTAAATTGTCAGCTGTCAAAACTTTCCCTTAGAGATTTAGATTTTATGTATTCTTTAATTTTGCCAAGATGTTTCATCTCACGGGAAGTAATATAAACGTTTTGGAGTGGCCCAGCCATAGTATCGACATAAATATGATAGTGAAACTGTGGAGAGATTTTAAGATTAGGGTTATGGGTAGTGGCTGAAAGATGCAAACGTGCAGCAAATGGCTAAATATGCACATAACACATAAACACCCTGCCAATAAATAAATGATGCAAACTCTGAAACACACCAACGCAAAACACAAAATGCTGCAAAAGAAAAATGCTGTGATCACAGAAAATTGAGAAGCAAAAACCTACAACCAAAAAAACAAATGCAAAGAAAAAATGGTGCAGACAGCAGAACCAACAGCAATTAAAAAAAACTTGCTCCACAAAACAGAATGCACCAAACTACCAAGTCATATTGGACTAAACTACCAAGTCATATTGGACTAGACCCTGAAGACATTAAAGACATTAACGGGATGCCCAGAAGAACCTTGGAGGGAAGAAAGAGAAGTTACCTTTCCCTTCTTGTTTTTTTAAAACAAGTAGTTGTAATATTTTACAATATTATAGAAAACATAATTATTAGGTCCTTATATTAGTGGTCGACTCCCTCTAGTGGTCTGGCGCACTTCCATTTTGTTGAGCAAGTTTGCAGATTTTCTTGACCTGCTGTTTGTTTTCTATTTGTGGCATATTACCTTTGCATTTGTTTTGTTGGTTGTAGGTGTTTGAATTTCTCTTTATTTACCTTGATTGCAGCATTTACTATTTACTTTTCTTTTGCAGCATTTTTCTGTTGCATTTGTTTTTAGTGTTTTTGTGTTTTGGAGTTTGCAGTGCGTTTATGTGTTTGCAGCGCGTTTAGCCGTTTGTTGCGTGTTTGCTGCGCGTTTGCTCCTGATGGCCACCGCACTTCTAACCTGAAAGACTTGGAGCTTTTGCAAAAAAATGAATCAACAAAAACACAGAGCTGGTCAGCAGTCATACAAAGGGTATATTGCTGTTAGTCCAATAAAGATTTTTATTGATTATTGAGAAGGGTATGAATAATTTTTAATATGTCATTATTAGTAAATGACATAAAATGACATAAAATTGTTCAAGATTTAAACCAAAAGGCCTTTACATTTTTTTGCAAAATTAATACTGCGTTTGCATTTAATGATCTTTTATTGTTTTCTGAGGACAGAAGCAGATCCATGATGAAGGTAGTATGTGATAATGAAACACAAAAACTTACAGAATACACTGAAAGCACTCAGGAACCAGAGCGGGAGCAACAGAGGAATCCAGCAAAGAATGGCAGAAACTGAGAGACTGGAATACTGGGGAGTGTGATTTCTGAACAATGAGCAGGTGGCTGATTAGAGACAGGCTGTAAGGTAAGGCAAGTAACTGAAGTTGAAATGAGGAAATGGGAGAAATGGCAGATAGAACACTCATCGAAGCAAAGCCATTAAAACCAGAGTAGAGCAGAAACAGGGCATAACCTAACAGAAAAATTGTTCAAGATTTAAACCAAAAGGTAACAAAGAAATTCAGAAACGGGGAACAGGAAACTGGAGCTCATGGACCAAAATAAAACAGGAACTAAGATAGATTTTAAGAGAATAACCATAACTAAAGACTGCAACTCAGAGCAGAAATTAAATACAAGTACAGAACAAAAACACAAGGAATGTAAATGATACGAATCACCAAAGATTTACCAAATTTTTGGATTCCTAGGTGAATCGTAATAAGTTCCTGAATTTGTAACTGATTCATATTTTATTCTTAGTCGGTTCTTGGAATTCTTGAGCCATCTGTAATGTAAAAAAATAATAATAAGGAAAATAATTAATAAAGAAAGAAAACCCTTGGCAAAATTTCGAGAATTAAAAACATTTTAATTTAGCAATTCTTGGCGATTCGTGTTATCTGTGGTCTGTGTGGAATAGTAACTTGAAAGGGAACATGTCAAGACTCCTTTCCAAATGAAGAAGCTAAAGTTGTTCCTAAACGTTTATGCATTTACATATTCCTTTTACTCTATAATTGAGGGCAGTTTATTGACGTCAGAGAGAGCTGCTCTCAGACTCAACGCATTTCCTCGCAGCTGTAGCATTGCATAGCAATTGCAAGAGTAATGTTTGCATTATCTTTTAAAACAGGAATCATCAGCACAGAAAATGGTGGTTGTCCTCTAGATTAGAATCTGAACTTTAATAATAGTCACAACTCAAATGTGGACATGGGTGCATCTGGTTGCATCAAAGAAATGATTAACAACATAACGGATCAAGAAGTTTTAATTCACAATAATCAACATAAAAGGCAACAGAGTGAGTATCACTTTGAGAAAAAAGGATGGAATAAAATTGGGGAAAAAACTGGTGCTAGGAACAATGAAGGAAAAGGCTTCCAGTAGTAAAATACAAACAGTTTTTATTTAAAAAAAAAAACAAGCTTGGTGGTGTTGTCAAAGAGAGATGAAGTTTCATCCTAATCAGATGTAGAAGAATATGTGTAGGAGTAAATAATTAACTAATTTTTTTCTTGACCCTTGACATTAAAAACAAGCTTGAAGTGTTTGTTGCCACAAAGTTATACACATTTTAAGACAGTATGTATTCAAGTGGGGCTGCACGGTGGTGCAGTTGGTAGCACTGTTGCCTTGCAGCAAGAAGGTCCTGGGTTCAATTCCTGACCAGGGGTCTTTCTGCATGGAGTTTGCATGTTCTCCCCGTGCATGCATGGGTTCTCACCAGGTACTCCGGCTTCCTCCCACAGTCCAAAGACATGCCTGTTAGGTTAATTGGTAGCTCTAAATTGCCCTTAGGTGTATGAATGAGTGTGTGCATGGTTGTTGTGTGTTGCCCTGCGATGGACTGGCGACCTGTCCAGGTGTACCCCGCCTCTCGTGGTAAATATTTCATCTTTCTGCATATGTATAGAGACTTGCAAAGTGATGTAAAAGGGTTGCATCAAGTTGAAATCATTACAATACGACAATTCATGTTACATTTGTGGTAATTGGATGACTTTTAAAGTCTTCTGCTTTCTGTCAGTAAATCTTTTCATTTATTTTGCCTTCAGTCTTCGAACGGTAACAGGTATCCGTTCCTGCATCTCTATACCCCTTTCACCAGTTATTGCATGTTCCGAGGATGTTTTTTACTTGAAGAACAGGTAGCAAGATGTACTTACTAACGTTCAAAAGTTGCAAATAGTGCATTCAGATCCTTCTAGATGTGTTAATTTCCATGTAAAACAGGTTTTATACACTTTTCAGTGGGGTAATGAATCACAGTATGATGCCTCTGAGTTATTTAGCCATGCAGAAATTTTGATATCATTATGTTGATATTTTGTCTTCTATTAACCATAAAGTGGGACTGCTCACGGTGACAGTGAATGCATAATACTAGTAAGTGTGGACAAGTACTGAGAAACACACTGAGAATACCTTTCTAGAATTTGAAGTGCAGGCACACCACATGTGTATGCGTATTGACACAGTCTCAAATGGTTGTTGTGCTAATATGTTTTTAATGTCTTTGGATGCAGTCAACATCTCTAATTTGTTTTTGTCTGAGCTGTGTGCTTATGTGGATGGGGACATCAAAACAGTAAAAATAGCATTTCTCATTAAGCATACTTTCCCTCTCATTTATTTTCCACATCCTCACATGCTGCCAGCTCATCCGCATGAGCTTTTTTTTTTTTTGTCACAGTTTGTGAAGTTTTGAGGTGGAGTTAAACAAAATCTGTGTCCGATCACTATATTCCTCAGCAGGCTTTCATCAAAAAGACATTGTCATTTGAATTATCAGCTACAAAAAAGCTTGCATAAGATTTGGTTACATAATATGAATACAATGTTTTGTTTATCAAACTGATGGATGGCATGGAGTGAAAAATATATGAGGCAAACAAATAGCAGTTTTTTAGCAAGTGATTTGATAAATAAAGTCTGAGTTTACTTCAGCAAAGTCTAAAATATTTGATTGAAAAGGAGTCTTTCTGTCAAGACTTACCATAACCTTTATGAAATATCCTAAATGCAGATATTAATCAACAGTGGTATGTTCAAGTCCCTGTTAATATTGTATAACATTTTCTGAAATGCTGTGTTAGTTTTATGCCAGATGTAAGGAGATGCATACCTTCCAAATCCACAAAAACACAAGCCCATCCCAAAGGTCTTGGGGAGCATCATGAGGTTTTTGTTTTCTTTGGCCAGCCAGAGGTTTCACATTGAAACCCTCCCATGGATGTCATTTCTGATCTTAACTAAGGAACTAAGGCAAATGGAGCCTGTTGTGCTTTAGATACTGCTGTAGGGTTTTTTGTGACCTCATGGATAAGTTGTCAATGTGCTTTTTGGGGTAATTTTGGTAGGCCCACCACTACTGGGAAGATTTAATGCTGTTCCATATGTTTTACATTTGCGGACAATGGCTCTTGTAGTGGTTCACTGGAGTCCCACAGCCTTAGCATTGAAACCTGTGTGAGACTGATAGATGTCAATAACTGTGTTTCTAATGTGCTTTCTGTGTAAATTTGACCATGTACTGCTTTTTTGCCTACTTCATGTTGTCAGACAGCTTCTATTTTAATTATTTATTTACTCTACTAGTCAGGCAGTCATCAGGCCATGGTGTGGCCAGTGAAACTGCAAAGGGAAATGTTATTCACAGTTAGTTAAAGAGAGAGGCAGTTCTGTTCTTACACAGGACCAGGTTTGTTTGGATAGCTTTCTCCCCTTACTAAATAAAAATCATTATTTGAAAGCTGCATTTTGGATCTATTTAGGTTTTTGTCTGATATTAAAATTGGTTTGATGCTCTGAAACATTTAACAAAAAAGCAAACAGGAGAAATCTGTAAGGGTGCAAATACTAACAGCACTGCACACATTTATTTTTACAGTGTTAGATAACACATTTGTTCTGCATTAGCATGTGTGACTTATTTTTTCAATAATGTTTAAATATAACACATTATTAATTTTTCAGTATGCCAAGATTATTTGTATTTATTTCACCTTTATTTATGCAAAGAAATGTCACTAGGATATGGCATCTGTTTTCAAGAAATCACATCAGGTTAGATGGGTCAAAAAGAATTGTCTGAAAAATAAAAAATATGGCTTTGTTAATCACTAATAGACACAGGGCACCACATCAGAAAAAGCAGAATAGTATGACCATGTGACATTCAGAATAGGTTTTGGTTTTCTTCTCTTTACAATGCATTAAATACACCAACTACCAGGTTCACATTTCTAAAAGATACCATTTTAAGCATTTAATAAAAATACATTTATACACACGGACAATATTTATGAATCCAAATACTCCAGAAGCCATTCAGATGCCCATTTAAAAAACATGTACCCTGCCTAGCTTATATACTTGCTGCTTTAAGAAAAGTTGTTCAAAGAACATCTGCAGGATTAAAGGTTTTACCCTGTCCTGGTTCAAATCTGATTCACATTAATTTTTCTGTTTAACTAGAAAAATGCTTCTCCTCTCCAGCTCCCACCACTTGTGGGAATCCTCAAGGGTCAATTCTTGGTCCACTCCTTTTCCATCTAAATACATTGCTGTTGGGGTATTTGAGTGTTGTTTTTTGATTTGTTTTGTATATTCCAAATACAACAAATAACACTCCTTTTAATTACTATTGCAAATGAGATCTTCTTTTATCTGCCTCTTAAAGTGAGCAGTATTTGCTAACTGGATTCACTGTTAAAATGTATAACCGTACATGGTTAAAACATGACTTTCTCAGTTTCAAAGAAAATACAGAAGAAGTTATCAGTTTTGGAAAATAAACTTTGGTGACACTCCTTACAGTTTTTCTTGTCAGGATTCTGGAATCTATTTTTATCAGCTCCTTTGAAATTGGAAAGGCAGATAAATGCTGTTGTTTAACATTTCACCGACAAAGAACCATTGTTGAAGGAAAGTCATACCTCTTTCATAAAGACCTGGAAAAAAGTTATCTACATTTATATTATGTATTTATTATTCTGTATAAATCAGTCCTTTCGGCATTGTTTACAATCAGTTCAGAATCTAGTGATACATTTTTAACAGGCACTAAAAATCTTGAAGATGTAACTCAAGTCTCAACTGAATCTATTTGCTGGCTTTAAAAGCTTTAAATGTTGTAGCCCACCATCAACACTCACAAACCAGCAGGAGCAATCCGGCTGGCCAGCCGGCTGGCCAGCTGGTAATTGTGAATCTTACCTTTTTCTATGTGCACTAGGCAGACAGAACAGACATTTAAATTACTGCTCAAGAGGGCTTATGGCTTTTGCCTCATACAGTTATGAGACCTAAATGGAGTTTATGTAATACACCAGCATTTTAATGTGTCCTTCTTTTTTTTTTTTTTTTTTTTATGTAATTTACATCTTATTTGATTGTAGATCTTTTTACTGTATTTTAATAACTCATTTGCCTTGTAAATAACGTTGGTAAACATCAGTCATTTTAAAATGTGCAAAACAAATCAAATTTGAAAACTGCAGGTTGTGAAATAAAGTAGCATTGAAATGGATGGCTAAATTGCATCCTTACCAACAGACATTAATAACCCCCACCCCATTTTCAAAGTGGTAAAAAATTACAACAGGGAGTCAAGGAAAAACTTGGCCATGGTTTTGCTATAACAAATGTGAAAGACATGAAGGTCTGTCTTCAAGAAAAGAATTTGAATGTACCTGGTCCTGGAACTCATAAACGTAAATGACTTTTCATAACTTAATGAAGAAACCTAGTTTTGAAATAAAATAAATAAAATTAATACATGTTTGAATTCAAAATGTGAAAATAATTTCACATAGAGATTTAACTTAATTTAGTTAACTGTACAGCTAAGACAAAGATCAAGCTGGTAACTTAAATTTAGTTTTTTTTGCCCACTGATTTTCACGTGGCTGCAAAGAACTCTCAGTAAAGTTTAAAATGTTCTCTGTACAAAATTGTCAGCTTTGAAAGTTGTGATCTTGCTCTAAATATCTAAATTGGACAAAATTTGGTCGGTATAGGAATGACCACAAACTTCAGTGCATAAAATCAATTACCAAGCATTTATATGAACATTGGGTTAGTCAGTGAATCTCTGCGGTCAATCTGAAACAGCTTTCTAAGTAAAAATGTTCAAAATTTGAATCACAGAGGTAACTCAGTGAAATTTGCATTGTTTTATTGAGGAGATTCTGGTCCTACTTTGAAGGAGAATGAGAAGTCTTATATTGATGTTAAAACAGAACAGAATAATGTTAATAATCTGCAGCCCTTGCAGAATACATTATCATTCATCAGTTGATGTTGCTGGGGAAACAGTGTTAGAATCAGTATGTCTGCCAAGGGTGTACTGATTAATATGCCATTGTATGTCCTGCATGTACATATTTGTGAAGCTTGGCAAACTATGTATATAATCAATTGAAATCCCACACCACTCAGCAGCAGCTCGTGTTTAACGGACTGATTTGAAAAACAGATGAGCAGATTCACAGAGATTCATGGTGGGTGAGAAAGAATTGAAAAAGTAATGATAGAGAGAGAAGAAAGTGACAGATGATGATTGGGGGGTGTGGCGGCACACTAAAAGTGGCAAGGAACACACACAGGCGAAGAGAGCATGAATACATTATGTGTTTAAAAAAAGGGGTGAGACACACACAGACAAATAAAGAGAACACTTGAAGTGTGTCAGAATGAAGTTGGGCCATGCATGTGTGGCATGCATGGATTGTTGTGGGGGCTTGTATTAAACCATCTCTGTGAGGTGCAATGAAGTGGATCTATTAATGAAAGTGTGAGAGTTTCTGCGGTCATGGATTCAAAACACATACACACACACATACACACACACACACACACACGGAGGCACACACTGTGCTCCCTCTTCAGGCTCATATCATTACCCAACATTACACCCCCCATTTGGCATCAGCAGGCCTGATCGATCATGGCCGATAACTGTCTCACTCCAGGCCGTCCTATCTATCTCTATCTCACCCTCTCTCATATCTTGCTCTGTATCTCTTTTTTCACACCATATCTCCTCACTGCCTGTCTCAACCCCCTCACACAACTCTCCCCTGCCTACAAACTGTATCAGGTTCAAAATTACTTAAATTGCCTGCCTACCCCATCCTCGTTGTTTTCAGCTTTGCCTTCTCCAAAGTATTTCCTCTCCATCTCCTGTCCACCAGCTGTCATCAGCATCAGTCAAACTTACATACTTCTCATCAAGCTTTGTAGCATGTTTCTCTTATACATACATGTACTATATCTCTACCTTTTACCTCTCACCAGTCACCTTGTACTTTCATTTGTCGCTGACCTGCTTTCAGCTTCATCGTAATGCACCTTTCCTTCTTCCTTTCATCTTTCTCTCAGTCTCTGTCACCCATCTTGCTTTTACTCAGGCAGCCCAGTCACACCAGCTGTGTCTTTGCATGCAACTCACAGTCCCTTCCTCCTCCTTCTCCTCTAAGTTTGTTCCACCATTTTCTTCCTCTCTGCAAGGAGAAAGTGGTTCTTGCATCAAGACTGTACAGGCTTATGTCAGGGCTTAGCAGTGGGTTGAAAAAATAAAAAAATTTGATTTGATTGTATAAAATTGGAGAAAGCAGCAACATGCAGAACATGTAAATAAACACTTAAAAATAGATTTTAAAAATTACTTAGATCTCCTTTGATAGAATGCCCTGAAAACGAGGAGAGCAATCAGCTGCAGTTTGTTTCCTTCTCTTTCACCATCCCTCTCTTTGCTTACATCTCTTGATCTAATGATGCTCTTGCTTGTGTATGCTCCACATTGATCCTAATTCAATTTGGATGGAATGGGTCTTTCAGACAATTGTCTGCAGCGATGGCCCCAGATGGATTTTTAAGCTACTTCTGCAGGCATAAGAGATTAATGAAAGTAAGGCCACACTGGGCAGAAGAGAGCAACAATCAATTTCGCTATAATTCCATATTTACACATTCTCATGTAAGGAGTAATAAAGTTGGAAGAAGAAAGGGGGAAATGAGAGGAGAATAGCTGTCTCCTGGGATAAACACTTTATGCAACATTTTCACCCTAGGTACCTTTATGCTGCTATGCCATTTTGTTCTCTTTTGTGCACAAATAAAGAGACTTTAAATATACAGGGGTTGGACAATGAAACTGAAACACCTGTCATTTTAGTGTGGGAGGTTTCATGGCTAAATTGGACCAGCCTGGTAGCCAGTCTTCATTGATTGCACATTGCACCAGTAAGAGCAGAGTGTGAAGGTTCAATTAGTAGGGTAAGAGCACAGTTTTGCTCAAAAAATTGAAAGACGAGAGTTCAAAAGAGGACAAATTGTCAGTGCATGTCTTGCTGGCGCATCTGTGACCAAAACAGCAAGTCTTTGTGATGTATCAAGAGCCACGGTATCCAGGGTAATGTCAGCATACCACCAAGAAGGACGAACCACATCCGACTGTGGACGCAAGAGGAAGTTGTCTGAAAGGGATGTTCGGGTGCTAACTCGGATTGTATCCAAAAAACATAAAATCACGGCTGCCCAAATCACGGCAGAATTAATTCAATTCAATTCAATTCAAAGATACTTTATTGATCCCCGAGGGGAAATTAGAATTCCAGTACAACCCATCCAAAACATACATCGTGACACAAGACAGGGGGCGGACGGGTCGCCGAGGCTTTGCTGCCCACTCACAGGCACTGCCCTATTAAATGTGCACCTCAACTCTCCTGTTTCCACCAGAACTGTCCGTCGGGAGCTCCACAGGGTCAATATACAAGACCGGGCTGCTATAGCCAAACCTTTGGTCACTCATGCCAATGCCAAACGTCGGTTTCAATGGTGCAAGGAGCGCAAATCTTGGGCTGTGGACAATGTGAAACATGTATTGTTCTCTGATGAGTCCACCTTTACTGTTTTCCCAACATCCGGGAGAGTTACGGTGTGGAGAAGCCCCAAAGAAGCGTACCGCCCAGACTGTTGCATGCCCAGAGTGAAGCATGGGGGTGGATCAGTGATGGTTTGGGCTGCCATATCATGGCATTCTCTTGGCCCAATACTTGTGCTAGATGGGCACGTCACTGCCAAGGACTACCGAACCATTCTTGAGGACCATGTGTATCCAATGGTTCAAACATTGTATCCTGAAGGCGGTGCCGTGTATCAGGATGACAATGCACCAATACACACAGCAAGACTGGTGAAAGATTGGTTTGATGAACATGAAAGTGAAGTTGAACATCTCCCATGGCCTGCACAGTCACCAGATCTAAATATTATTGAGCCACTTTGGGGTGTTTTGGAGGAGCAAGTCAGGAAACGTTTCCTCCATCAGTATCACGTAGTGACCTGGCCACTATCCTGCAAGAAGAATGGCTTAAAATCCCTCTGACCACTGTGCAGGACTTGTATATGTCATTCCCAAGACAAATTGATGCTGTATTGGCCGCAAAAGGAGGCCCAACACCATACTAATAAATTATTGTGGTCTAAAATCAGGTGTTTCAGTTTCATTGTCCAACCCCTGTATCTATTGAGTTTAATAAAGTTAGATTTATTGAAAATAAAAAAACCTCTTAAATAAAAAAGCTTTTTTGCTTTCGCATAACCTAACACTGAAATGTTTTGAAATATTCCTATTTTAATTCAAACGCATTTGTTTACATTTTTGTTTTTAGCAAAATCACTGGTATAAAACTTGTAGGTGTAATACAAAATACATGTATATAAC
>NC_061817.1:26368483-26437000 GCF_021462225.1 Girardinichthys multiradiatus | reverse complement strand
ATATGCTAATTTTGTGAGATAGGAATTTTGGGTTTTCATGAGCTGTATGCCAAAATCATCCGTATTAAGACAATAAAAGACCTGAAATATTTCAGTTTGTGTGCAATGAATCTAAAATATATGAATGTTAAATTTTCATCATGACATTATGGAAAATAATGAACTTTATCACAATATGCTAATATTTTGAGAAGGACCTGTATGTCCAAAAACGTACTTGGCAATAAAGCTTTTCTGATTCTGATTCTGATTCTGATTCTGATCTGATTCTGATATGTATAGAGCGTTCACCACAAAGCTCGAGATTCATAATTATGAAAAGTGACTTTCATTGCCAGTCTTGTAATTTTCTGACCACAAAACCAATTGATATTCGGACCCTGGTGCTCAGAGGGCTCCTGTTATCCTTGGTGACAACCCCACAGACGTCTACAAAGCAAACTTTGTAAGAAACCTGATATTTCTCAATGTGTTGATGTTTTCATAATGATATCAAAAAGATATTGAGGAAGGACATATGACCTATTTAACTGTATAACACCAGCTCCAAGAAACTTTTAATACATGATTAAAACTGATTAAAAAATCACTTATGTGTGATTTGGTGAGGTTTCCCAAAGAACATACAGCACCCCAATACAATGATGCTGGGTAGCTGTTTTCTTTGGAGCGCTGTTTACTCTCGAAACCTTAACATAAATAGCTCTCCCCACCTTTTTCCTTATATGACTAAATATGGTACATTGGTTACCAACTTTTATGTATTTTTGTGAGAAATGTTCTTATTGTGTCTCATTTCCATATATCTTTTATCTACCGATAATGATGACCCATTCCGCCGCATTGATATTTGATTGCTCCCTGTGAGAATGAAGGCACTGCGCTCTCATGTTAACTGCATCCCAGTCCAGCCTAATTGAAGGTTGCCACTGAGCGACAAATTGTGATGGACAGCATTCCAGACCAATCAAAAGTCATGTGTGCTTTTGTTTGGCTTGCATATGTATGTCTGAACTACCCCAGCTCTATGAAAATAACATTCCAGTTCATCCAACAAGTGCTTCTTTCATTGGGCCACAGTGAACTAAACCCAAGATTGCAAACACTGAAAAACTAGCTTGCAATATAAAGAACTTCCATTTCAAGTGTACTATGCAATTGTATTTTAGGAGATGAATGCCATGATGAACTTTCATCATGGCATCATCATTTTGAATTGATGTACAATGCAATATTCAAATATATTGTTTAATTTCTTTTCATTACATTTTTACAATATATTTAACACAGTCTAAAAACCAACATATTGTAATTAATTATATGAAATAGAATGCATTACTTACATTAACAAAGGATTATAAGTAGAAATAAATAATGTTATTTTTATTTGAACTGAATTTAATTGAAAAACAGGTCTTTCAACAGAATGATGATCTAAAACATGTGGTCAAAGCAACAAAGAAGTGGTTAAGCTGACATTAAAACATCTTTGTTCCACTACCTCTAAACCTAAAGGAGTGAGCTGAAGAGAAGAGTGCACAAGTGTGAACCCAGGACTCTGGACAATCTAGAGAGATTGTGGAATAATTCAGGATACCTCTCGCTCCAACCTTGTGAAATATCAGAGAAGAAGATTAAGATATGTTCTATTGGCAAAAAAGAGTCAAACATGGTAAAACAGCAGAGGTGCCAATAACAGTGCTGGTGCACATGGTTTCATTTAAAAATGTATGCATTATTAGGGTTTATTGTTTCTCTCACTGTATAAATGTACTCACATTAATTAGTTTTTCTGTAAATGTAAATATTATTGACTTTATTTTATTTTAATGCTTCATATAATTTCTTACTGCAAGAAATAATTTTTAAGGGATATATGTTCAGAAGAAAAATAACACTGACAAAAACTTTATCTTATTAAATTCCTAATTATAAAAATGCTTTTTTTTTTTGGAAGTATTGCAATGGACATATTAAACATATTCATCCACACAATCTGGAATGTACTCTGATTTATCTGGTTCATCAACATGTTTTAAATAAAGTTCTGTTTTAAGGGTTTGCAAAAGATGCCTTATTTGGCAGCACCTGGAGAATAGGAGCTGTAAATATGCTCAAAGTTCTTCCTTTGAATATATTTCTGTCGCTGTGTGTATTGTGAAAATGACATAGACGCACTCTCAGTAGGTAGGCAGGTGAAAACCTGATTAAGCAAAGCCACAATACTGTAGAGGCAGGATATCTGTGTAAATACAGCAAGTCCAGAGAAAAAACTAATCAGGCAAGAGTTAAAATTTGATGAGATAATCAGCAAGATAATAGAAAGGGTAGATGAATACTCAACAAAAAACAGCCTGGAATAATGAGCACTGAGGAAAATAATGGGAACCATAAAGCAACAATGGAAAAAAAAATATTATTAATCAATAAACAAATTGTACAACAAACCCTGAAACTAAAGCAAATAAAGTGGATCTATTTAAACAAATTACCCAGAACATACCAAATTCTGAAAATCACAATTAAGAAATAACCCAAGAACAAAGTCAGGAAAACTACAAACAGAAAAAATAGACTGACACCTATAGTTATATACATAAGATGTGCACATAGTCTGTTTACGGCCTTCTGCTTTGAACACTCGCCCCAGGCAACTAAATAAATTTGTGTCTATTGAACATGTAGGTTATTGAGCAGGCACCATTGTCCCAAGACACGCCACTCTACTGGATTGGTCTCACATCAAAACACTGGTGATTTTACAAATGTGAGCATAGTGGAGATGTCATTTTAAGCCACCTAAAGCAGTGGATGTATACAGTGTAGCGTCTCCAGTCTGATCATATTCCTGCCTTTGTATAGTGGCTGTTGTTTTCTTGCTTTCCAACTCTTTGAGCATCAGGCTGAGATGGTCTCTGGAGGCTGAGTTTTAAGCCCCTGACTTGGTCCCAGTGGACGGTCTCACTGACAGGAGATCAGACTACATCAGTATGTGCAAAAAGTACAGAAGGATCTAAGGGATGGATCTTATTTCAGCTGATCCAGCACACTGAGGGGTGGCTGTGAGCAACACAAAAAGCTGATTTTCTGCACTTTTTTTCTGTGTGGACATATGTGCCCTTACATCTATATGATGTGAGCATGTTTTAGGAAAAGATAGCAAAGAAAGACTGTTGAGATACTTAATGTGTGTGTGTGTCTGTGTGTGTGTGAGAGAGAGAGCGAAAGATGGAAAATATGTTTGCCCTGTTCACACCGATCTGTTTGTGTGGGAGTGCATTAACATCTACGTGGGCTCGAAGGGAGGCTGAATATGCAAAACAGTTGGAACAAAGGCTAATAACTATGGAGCGGTTGTGCAAAAATATGTTGCATTTCCTTGAGTTTTATGTTATGGAAACCATCATTGTTTGGAAGAAAAACATAGCTTTGTGTTATTTGTACAACTAGTGAGATTTTTTCAATAATAGAGAAGGTCGAACCCTCATAGGCTGACTTGTATAGCTAAAATGTTAATACCGAAATACCAAAAACTGTTCTCAGGTCTGCACGGTGGCGCAGTTGGCAGCACTGTTGCCTTGCAGCAAGAAGGTCCTTGGTTTGATTCCCGGCCAGGGATCTTTCTGCATGGAGTTTGCATGTTCTCCCCGTGCATGTGTGGGTTCTCACCAGGTACTCCAGCTTCCTCCCACAGTCCAAAGACATGCCTGTTAGGTTAATTGGTCACTCTAAATTGCCCTTAGGTGTATGAATGAGTGTGTGCATGGTTGTTTGTGTGTTGCCCTGCGATGGACTGGTGACCTGTCCAGGTTGTATCCTGCCTCTTGCCCATAGATTGCTGGAGATAGGCACCAGCTCTCCTGTGACCCACTATGGAATAAGTGGTAGAAAATGACTGACTGTTCTCAGGTCTGAAAATTAGAATATTACCTGTTCCTTTTATTGAGTAAAACCACAGCAATATAGTTTTAATTTTCTTGGCTAAGTAGTGTGTAGGAAACCGGCTCTTTTTTGTATGTGTAAGCTAAAAATGTAAGTCTCAAGTCACATTTTGCGGTGCGCATTCTACCTGCATAATAACCTCTGCATCTCTGTTTGCAAGCCTGCTGACGAACATGGAGTAGGGTGTAATAATGTGCTTTTGAGTGTATGTGTATATGTGTGGACGGTTGCTGGCAGCAAGGGAATTTGAAAAGTGTGATTTTGAACTTCTTCATGTTAGAAGTCAGTTTGATCAATGTCTGCTGCAGCTCTCACTTGCTTCAGGGCACAGTAGAACCACTGATAGATTAATCCTCTTTGTGAGCACCTGGACTTACTGTATGTGTAGGTGTAAACAAAGTAAGGAAAAAAATCAGTGAGTAAATGTGTTTGTGCGTACACACCACATTATCTACATACTGTATCTATTTAGTAAAAAAGAGTTGTGGGTGTATCTGTGGACCTCTGCTTCTGTCTCAGTGTTGTACTTACTCATTCAATCACTTGTTCAAAGCCTCTTAGTATCATCTTACCCGTAGACTCGTGGCGGCTAACAAAGACACCAATGAGTCTCTGGACTTTATCAGTCGGTCCAGCCAGTCCGCCTGGCAGTCAAGCCTCAGTGCCCAGTCTGGCCCTGGAGCCCAGCGGCCTGCAGAGGAGCCCATGTGCAGAAAACCTTTTAGAGCTTTAGCAATCCAATTAAGGCAGTTTCTTTTTACTCCACCACTGTTGATGCTGAGATAAGTGTTCTAGTGGACTACTCAAAACAACTCTAAAAGCACTGCTTCATCAAACCAAGAACTCAAATTTCTGAATGTATCATTTTGGGTTTCTTTTCATCTTTAAATAGGTGAGATGGGGTGGTGATTCTTGCATACATGAACACAAAAAGACATGTCACAGTAGCTGTCAAGATGTGAAATAATCAGGCAAGATAAAAGCCTCTGCTGACAGAGAGCAACGTTTGATGAAAAGCTATGAAAATATTTTTTTTAGATGTAAATTATTTGCCTCCATATGCTAACATTGAGAGTTTATGATTGTGTGGTTTCACTAAGACAGGTACAACTTAAAAAGCCTCCGTATTTATCTCCAAGTGTTCTGGCAGAGTGTACGTGGGATGATGGATGATGTCTTCATCGGTGGCCAATTCTCTGAAGTTGCGGTTTGAGCGCTGCACTGAAAAACTAGATTACATTTAATGGACATTCACTCCTATCCAGAATTAACTGCAGGCTAAACACATACAGCTGCTCATAACACTGCATCCAATAAACCATTTTGGGATCTAGTGTTAAAAGTAGCAGCTCAGAAGCATGAAAAGTAAATAAGATTACTGACAATTTTCTCAATGCATTTTAAAGTAATTTTATAGAGTGATAAAGAAAACATCCTTAGTTGTCATCCAGGTGAAGAAAATGTATTTTTTCTACAAGTGCCAGTAAGAAAAAGCTATAAGGATATGCTGAACATGGTTTATAGTCCCTTAATGAATCATAATATTTTTTTCATGGAATAAATATAACAACTTACAAGAAATAGATTAATTTGTTTCTGAGGCAGTAAAGGATTTAAAAACATATTAGAACAAAATAAAACAATCTTCATCTAAATAGTAACATATGATCAACTAAAAGGAGCCTTTATTCATAGTGATAATTAATGGGCTCTGTAGGTAACCTAGTGAACAACTGGTTCAACAACCATCCTAGTTTGATCATTGTTATTCCTCTTTCATGTCTGCATAACAATATGAACACTAGCCGCTTGTTAATACAAGTGTATTAGTGTGTGGGCCGACTCAATAATGATGATGCAGGGTAGTTAAGAAACCAAATATGTATGCATAGCTAGTTGCAGCTCCCTATCTCCATCATAGGGTGACCTTTAGCACGGCCTGTTCCTGTATAATTTTCCTCAGGGTGCAAGGATGTGGGAAAAGCGCAGCTATATACAGTTGGAGTGCTCACCAGGATCAATAGCTCTTTCTGAAGCTGTTCCAAGACACATCTGCAGTACCTAGAGTGGCCTTTGTGACAAAGAGATAAAGAGAAAACACTCCCCAGGCTGTTAGTGTCTGCGAATCTCTTCTTGTCCCTGCTTTTCCTTCTCCTCCTCAACCAGCTGAAGGGTAGATGGATAAATCAACCTCGCTTGACAGTGGGAAGCGCACCTGATATTTCTATGATCCACACCAATATTGTTGTGACTTAACCTTTTGTAAAGGCGATGGAAAATTCCCCCCAGATTGATCTACGCTGGGCCTTGCTGAAGCAGCTGAAAGAACCAGAGGGTGGGCTCCATGTATATTCACTGACTCAGAGCCCCATCCATCAAAACACACAGCTTGTTGGCTCCACTTGTCTGTCAGTGTCTGCTCGCATTCCCTTGTAACTTCCTCTTCCCCATCCACTCCATGGTCTCTTACAATTGATATGTGCATGTTTAAGAAGAGTGCTTTCTTCTTTGTCTTAACTGACACTTTTCTCTTGTTTTTTATTGCTGACTTCTATTTTCTACCTTTTATAATTTGTCACCTTTTACTTTACGCTCTTGTCCAGCACCTGCATACAATTTCCCAATACTCCTGGAAACTAAAGTCATGTGTCTGTTGGGAGTGGTACCCAAGTAGGTTAGAGAGGGTAATTTCAGGCTCCAAGTGCATCTCACTGCTTGAAGTCTGTGTTTGAAGGTGTGCTGAAAGTCAGCAATCCTTTACTGATCACACTAAAGTCTCACAGATTGGAAGAATGTGTTAAATCCTGGTGGGAAAAGGGTAAGTGTAAATGAGTTAAGGGGATAGTACAGAGGAAGGAGGGATTGCAGTTTTATCCACACAGCAATAATTGACAGAGATGTAGCTTTCACTGTGGGCCATGTTAGCTTTTGTGCTGAAGCCTATTTGCACCTTACACAAAGGGACAGCTTTTTTGCTTTAACCAGGACCCACATATATGCAGATTGGATGTTCTGCCTGTAAACAAATGTATAAAAGCTGTAGTGAAATGATTCAGAAGAAAATTACCCTGAATATAGCATTTCAGCAAAGTGCTTTGCTTTGACATAGAAATGGACACACAGGCATAAATGTGCCCAGAATTAAAGAGAGTTGGAGTGGAAGTTGGAGTTTGAGTGGAGTAGACAAGCGTCTGGTATGGAAGCAGTTTTAATATGTTAGCCTGTCTCCCTGCTGGCCTCCCCTCCCCCTTTCAGGGACGGCACTAATGCCATTAAGTGTGGGACAGATCTGTTCCATGTCTGCAGGCCTGCCAGTCTACTGGTCTGCCTCGAGACCACTCTCCATCTAATCCTATCCTCTGCCTCCCATCATCCTCCTCCCCTCCACACCAGAGACAGGAAGAGGCGGCTGGGAGAAAAATCTAATAAATAAATGAGAGGATGCAAGAGGAAAAAAATATATAAATTAAGTTCTCCGTTCTCGTAAATCATGTTGCCAACTTCCAGTAGACAGGAGGGCGGAGCTTATTGGAGAGATCGGGAGACCATACGTGGAGGAGGGAGGGAGAGGAAGCGAGTAAGAGAGACGAGAGATTGTGAGAGAGAGAGAAAGAGGTTCGGGAATTGTTTCTATTCCACCCTCGACCAAGGCTCGGCTCTGGAGACTTGGCGGTGAGGTGTTTTTAATTGATTTTTGATTAGATAGACATGGAGAGAGGGGGGGGTGTTGTCCATTAGCATGAGGGGAATGAACCTCTGAGAGGAAGTGAGCGAGGGAGGAAGGTACAATGCAGGAGAGAGAGAAAATCTGAAGTAAAGAATTATGAACGACACTTAGGCAAATGACGAGTAAATAAATGCACATGCATATTTTATATGCAACAGTGAGATATAACTTTATCTTTTTCTAAATTCAAATTGATCTGAGACTTAATTGACCGAATCATATACTCTAATTATACACTGTAACACAAAGATTAATGTTTTCTAATAACACAGGAACTTCTTATAGAGTGATATAAACCATTCTAGCCATACAACCATCAGCCACCTGTCTTCTTGTATCTAAATAGATTGGAAAAAATGCTTGTTTAAGTTCAAATTGAAGTCGACAGCTCTGGGACTTTCTTGTGTCTGAAAGCTTCATATGAAATTACATTAAATGTGTTGATCAAGAGTGGAATTGGCAGCAAAGTCCAGTTAACAATGTTATCCTTTCTCAAACTGTAAGAGTTGGATTTAAGACCGCATATAACGGAAAGATTGTGTTGGCAACGCTCAAACCAATATGAATTCTCATCTGAAATGAGGTTAAAGAGGCGCTAGATACGTATAGACATTCAGCATTTATCTCATCAATAGAAGAGTCTACCAGAGTACATAGAGCAGGAAGAACCAAGCAATTGCACCGATGGACCATGATTTAAAGGAAAAAACATGCTTTAGTAATGGGTAGGGTTTTCCCGTGCAGCTAGAAATGTTTGCATTGATTTAACCGGTCTCCAGAGATCTGCTGGATGGATGCATTGCTTTAATGTTTTTCATAAAGCAAAAATTGTCATGAAAAATGTAGATGTAGCAAAAATACAGTACTGTGAAAAAAAGTATTAGCATCCTTATTTTATTTTTGCAATTTTGTCACACTTAAATGTTTCATTTCACCAAACAAACTTACCCGAGTAAATAGAAAAAAGCTTGTTTTTCATACATCGATTTATTTATTAAGGGTAAAAAGCAACCACCCTGGCCCTATGTGAAAATGCAATTGCCCAGTTGTTGTTGCCAAGAGTGACACAACCAGATAGGCTTATAACGTTTTCACATATGGGGAAGGTTGATTTAGACGGTTTTATTCTTTAATTAATGAAAACTAATTTTCATATTTACCAATATCAAATTTGTTTGATATCAAAATTTGCTTCATAATATGAAGCATATGATGGGGAAATTTGTAAGTGATCAAATACCTTTTCACAGCACTGTATATTTGTACATGACTCCCTATTGCTCTATGGACTGTTTTTGTCCTGGAGGAAACCACTTTAAGAAGGCCTTGATGATCATTTCATTCATCCTTTCATCTAAAAATCATACACAGTGGAAGTCTTTGCACCCTACAATGATTTTATTTAATAAATGATGGTGTTTCTAATAGTATTTCTCTTCTGAAAACCCACATTTGGTTTGTTTACATTTTATGGGACTTCTGATTATGAAGTGCTCATGAAACCAAATGAAGTATTCTTGCTTTTATTGCCTTCCCTCAGTCTGTTAAGAGATATGTGTCATTTTGGAGAGAAATCATGTTTAGTATGATCGTACTTTAACTCTATGCCAATAACAATCAACACAAAAACTCTTGCCTTGTGTGGTAAGTGAGCAGACACTAAAGCAAAACCAGTTCTCTTAAGCTCAAACTTGTGCACGTCTCTGTAAACCTAATGAATCCTGTTTTACTGTGATACATATAATTTGTTTCTTACTGTATAAACCACATTAATTATACCTTTGTATATGTTGAGCACAAATCCACTCAAAACCTCTAACATTTTGTCACTTTCAAGTTCAAACTATATATTTAGCCTTTAAACATTTGTTTATATTGATCACATAACAATCTAATTAATCACTTGTTATTTTAGTTTAGGTGACAAATTTGTGTTTTCCCTTGAGTAATCGGTAGTTTTAATTTACCTTCCATACATCCATTTGCAGACATACATAATATACTGCAATAATATGATGAAAAAAGGAAACTAAGTATAAAACTCAGGTTGTTGGCATTAATAAAACAATTAGATATCCTTGTGCAGAAAAAGACACTGACTTATGACCTCTCACATATTGATTGCTGTATACCCAGAGCCCTGCAGACAGCATAATAACAACCAGCAAGCACTTCAGAGTTGATATTTGTTGTTGTTGTTTTATGTTTCCTTTTGTCCTCGGGTTTCGTTTTAATGGAGGAGAGAAACAACACACTTCTCTACACCCATAAATTAGATTTGCACCTCCAGCAAAGCACCTTCAGTAACTTATCTCAGTTCTTATAAGTTTTCTTGTCTCCAGACACGCCCACCCCCTTCCCTACACCCTTTACTTTTTAACTTGCATCCTCTTGGTCAGTGAAACCGGTCCCAGCTGCACTTAAACAGAAAACCAGAGCTGCGGACGTAGACACATTCACATACTCCCACTCCCACACCAATTCCCTCCGAGGCGCATAGGGCTGGAGTAATATCCAAAGTGCAGGTGGGACCCCGCTTTTGTAGCAAGCTGAACAAAGCAGGACGAGACCATGAGCTGAGTAATGGAGTGATGATCACTGCAGAGATAGAACAATCAAAGTAGGGAGGCCAGTGGTGGGGGGCACTCATAGACCTAGAAAACTTGTCCACTAATTGTATCTTATGACTAATTGGTAAATTAGTGAAACCTATTTCAAGGCGCCAGGCTTAGCTTTGTGGGATACCCACAGCTCATTATAGACTCATATTCTGGGCAGAGGAGGAGAAAAATAAAGGAAATTATACAATTGCTCAGGTGAGAATGGCAATTAAGAAAGTGCTTAAGAAGAGCAGGAAATGAAGCCTCATACACGCATAATTTAGTATTCTCTCCCGTGTCAGTCTTTAAATCACCACCGATCCAGGGCATGCTGTAGAGGGAGCAAACGCTGTATATGTTCATGTCTACTTTTATGTGCTTTAGTAGGTTTTAGAGCATACAAACATGTGACTATGCAGTTGAGACAAAAACTTTTCATACCCCTGGCATATTTAGATTTAAAATTGTTTTCCCTCAACAAAGCACGGTAGTTTATTCTGATAGAAAATGAGACAAGCACTTCTCAAAAGATAAATAATTTGAATGGAGTATTAGTTTAAAACATATTTCTGTGTTTTTATTTGCATTTATTCAAAAATGTATATCAAAAATGATTTTTACACCTATTAATGATCAATGTGAAAATCTTTATTGGGCGCAGCCGTGTTGCAGGAGTAAAGCACTCGACCCATGTAAAGAGGCTACAGTCCTCAAAGCAGCCATCACAGGTTCGAGTCCTTTGCTGCGTGTCTTCCCCTCTCTCTATCCACCCCAAGTCAGCACCACCTGTGGGGGGACACCATGTGGTGGATTTTCAGAATCACTGTGATGTGACCCCTGAGGTGTATACAGGGCCAAAAGGAACTGAATTAAATAAATATATAAATAAATAAATGAATGTAATATGACTGAGGGGCAGAAGGAGCAGAGCGTCATGTTTACATAACTTCCAGGAGAAGTTGAAGATAGCCAGCCATCAAGGCCGCGCAGGGGAGCCAGATTCAGAAAAACAATAATTATTTGGGTATTATTTAGGGGTCACAGGCTGAAATATTTGGGAATCCCTGTCATTTCCTGTTGGCCAGCTTACAAAATAAAGGCTACCAGTGCCACAAAATAAAAAATAAAAATAAAATCTTTATTGGCATCACATAAAAAGTTTTTTTAATGCCTCCACTATATTTTGATGATTTATCTTCGGCAAGGCCTTCCAATTTTTTGAAGTTGGAAGGCCTCCATGCATCACCTGAACCTTTGACTCCCTGCACAGATTATCTGTCAGATTCAACTTGGCACTCCAAAACATGAATATTACTTCCAGAGAAATGTAACAAGTTGGTATAAAAAGATTGCCATAAATTAAAATCTGCCAGGGGTAATATATGAATAATTATGGACTTTAATGGTTCTTGGTGGTATCAGATAACTTTTGTATAACTTTTGTTTATGTGGCTCAACAGGAACAATAGTCATCTTGCAATCCAATAGTTTTTGGGTTTGATCCAGCCTTGTCCTGTTATAAGTGCCCCTGGTACATAACCTCAAGTTGCTTACTGATTTGTGTATGAATATGTGCAAGCTGGTAGTCGATATGACTAGAAAAGGACTAAATAAATTCAGTCCACTTATCATTTACTGTATATTTATAGTTTCTAAATTGCTGGCATGCTCTAACAGTGAAAAATTACCCTTCAACATACTTTTGCAAGGTAATGATATGGTGTTGAAGAGTTTCTGCATGATTTTGTGAAGAAGCAGCTTGCCAAGTTCTGGGAGGTTTAAAAGAAATGAAGAGAGCAACTTAGTACTGTGGCAGAAACCCTGGCTAATGTAATTCACTGGAGATGTGACCATATTTTTAAAAATCAGGCCAGTTAGTGTTGGAGGAAAGCTAATTTAGGCAATATACTGTATTTCAAAAGCGAAAAATAATTAGCCTAACATATGAGAACACATCCAATGCCAGCTAAGATTATAACATCACTATGAGAACACATCCATCAGCTAAAGATAATTAGCCTAACATATGAGAACACATCCATCAGCTAAAGATTATGTAAACATCACTATAAATAGTCTTCTGCTTTTCATATTCTCACAAGTGTGCCTCTTCTGAGTAGATAATATCTAAAAGGTATTATCAATGAAGCTAAAAATCAAAGGAAGAGTTGCTTTCAATAAATTGTCAATCCTCTATCCTTGCTCATTTTATCACCTCCTTTCCAACCCATTCTACAGCATCTACTTAACACTCGTTGCTTCATTTGTTTAACTGGCTTTGTCTGCTTCATCTCTTTGAGGTGTTTTTAGGGACATTCACAATATTTCCACAAGGACACAATTGATACCACCAAAACCCCCTTTCCACACCCTCCCCAACCAATTTGCCAGCACTAAAACTAATATTGTCTTTAATCAGATGCAATTAGGTCTTCAAGTTAAGATCTTCTCCCAATTAAAACTCATTAGGGCCCATAATGTTGTTAGGGGAGTTTGTGTAACCACTACTTGCAAAAGAAGCCCCTCTCATCACAAACAGGAACACAAATCAGTGGCTCTGTTCAATATGAATGGTGTTTACCAGGAAGGATTTAGTGTCTGGTTCATCCTTGGGTACAATTTCTAGAGGCTTGAAAGTGTCACATTAATCTGTTCAAATGATTATATGCAAGTATAAACAATATGGGAATGTTCAGCCATCTTACTGTTCAAGAAGGAGACAGATTATGAGAAGAACACTTTTTAGTGTTAAATCTGAAATCTACCCCAGAATAACAACAAAAGAACCCGTGAAGACGGTGGCGGAAACTGGTAAGACAATGTCATTATCTAGAGTGAAACAAGTCCTGTAACTACATAGACTGAAAGGCCACTGAGCAAAGGAGGAAGCCATTACTCCAAAAGCAACATGAAAAAACAGCTTACAGTATGCAAATGCACTTATTGACAAGGACCTTACATTTTGGAGACATGTCTTGAGGTCTGACAAAAATGAAACTGATGGGTTTTTGTCATGAAGACAATTGCTGCATTTTAAATTCAAATTCAAATTAAAAAATGCTTTATTAATCCCAAAGGGAAATTAAATGTCGTTGTAGCTCATATTATGCAGGTTTCTTCAAAAAGCCGTTGTAGATGCTGATGGCTGTGAACAGGAAGGATCTCCTGTAGCGGTCTGTCTTATAGCAGATCTGAAGAAGCCTCTGACTGAAGACACTCTGTTGTATGACAGTCTCATGAAGACGATGCTCAGGGTTCTCCTTAATGATCTTCATTTTATGAAGAATCCTTCTTTACACAATAATCTCCAGAGGTTCCAGAGTAGTCACCAGAAAAGAGCCAACCGTCTTTATCAGCTTGTTGAGCTTTTTTAAGTCCGTGGTTCTGATGCTGCTTCCCCAGCAGATGATGGCAGAAGAGATCACACTCTCCACAACAGACTTATAGAAGATATGCAGCATCTTGCTGCAAACACCTCCTCTACCACCTCCACTACTTCCCCCGTGATGGAAATAGTGTATGACCTATTATTGTTTCTTTTAAAATCTACAATCATCTCCTTGATAAAAAAAAGGGAAGCTTGCAACTGTGAACAATGGAGAAGCAACATGTTGGTGTTTTGCTGCACCAAGGACTGGTGCATTTTACAAAATAGATGGTGTTGTAAGGAAAGAACATAATGTGACAATATTGAAGCAACATCTTGAGACATCAACAGGAAGTTAAGGCTTGGGTAAAAATAGGGTTTCCTAATGAACATTGACCCTAACTGCCAAATAAGTTGTAAAGTGGCTTAAAGATATTAAAGTCAATGTTTTGAAGCTGCAGATCATAAAATCCTGATCTGAGTCCTGTTGAAAGGACGCAGTGCTTAAAAGATGCTTGTGAGCAAGTCTGCAGTTATACAAGTTCTGTGAGGAGGAAATGGAAAAAAAAAAAACTCCAGCAAACAATTGTGGGAAAATTCGGGAAGGATACATCTGACCCAAGTCCCACAGTTTAAAAGGTAATTTTGCTAAAAACTAAGAAATATACGTAAACTTCTTAATTTGAAGTAAATAAAAAATCTCTCACTTGTTATCGTGGCATTTAGTAAATAGTGACATGTTCTGTTGGTGTTTTTGAGTTTCATGCCATGCCTCTGTTTTGTTATTTCCATGTTTATTTGTTAAATGCCGCCTTATAAGTTCATTCATTTGTGCTTACTTTAATTTTTTTCTGCTTTGTTTCATTTATTATATTCTGTGAGATTTCTTCCCTGTGTTTCTCCCTGTCTGCCCCCTACTACTATTCTCTCTCATTCAGCACCCTGCTTTAATTCTCCTTAGCTGTTGCTCATTCTCACCTGAATGCTCTCACCTGCTTGTCATGCCTTCCTCCTCACTTCTTATAAATATGAGCTCTATGGTTGTTGTCATCGACTACTGAATTGTACTGTTGTTCACCTGTCTGTTCCAGTTTTTCCTTGTAAATTTACTGGTTCAGTTATCATTAAAACATTTCTACCCACCATGCAGCTCTAAAGTTCCTGTTTGCGCAAGACTTTAACTAGGCCACTCCAAAATCTTCATCTTGTTTTTCTTCTGTCTTTCAGAGGCGTACTTGCTGGTGTGTTTTGGATCATTGTCCTGCTGCAGAACCCAAGTTTGTTTCAGCTTCAGGATTTCTTGGTAGACAGTAGAATTCATGGTTCAATTTATCACAGCAAGTCTTCCATGTCCTGAAGCAGTAAAACAGCCCCAGACCATCACACTACCACCACCCTATTTTACTGTTGGTATGATGTTCTTTTTCTGAAATGCGTGTTACTTTTACATCAGATGTAATGGGACACCTACCTTCCAAAACTTTCAACTTTTGTCTTATTAGTGCACAGAATATTTTAAGTCTGGGGGATCATCGGGATGTTGGAAAACCTGAGAAAAGCCTTAATGTTCTTTAGCATCAGCAGTGGTTTTGTCTTGAAGGCTATTTTTGCCCAGTCTCTTTCTTATGATGGAGACATGACCTCTGACCTTAACTGAGGCAAGCCTGCAGTTCTTTGAATGACGTTGTGGGCTCTTTTGTGATCTCTTGGATGAGTCATTGCTGCGCTCTTGGGGTAATTTTGTTTGGCCCCCCACTCCTGGGAAGGTTTACCAATGTTCCATGTTTTCGCCATTTGTGTTTTGGATAATGGCTCTCAGTGAGGTTTGCTGGAGTCCCAAAGCTTTGGAAATGGCCTTGTAACCTTTTCCAGACTGATAGATCTCAATTACTTTCTTTCTCATTTGTTCCTTAATTTCTTTGGATCTAGGCGTGATGTCCAGCTGTTGTGGATCTTTTGGTCAACTTCACTTTTTCAGGCAGGTCCTATTTCAGTGGTTTCTTGATTGAGAACAGTTGTGGCAGTACTCAGGTCTGGGTGTGGCTAGATAAAGTAAACTCAGGTGTGATAAACCACAGTTATGTTTTGACAGGGGAGGCAATCACTTTTTTACACAGGGCTATGTAGGTTTGGATTTTTTTTTCTCCCTTAATAAGAAAAACCTTCATTTAAAAGCAGCATTTTGTGTTTACTTGTGTTGTCTTTGACTAATATTTAATTCTGTTTGATGATCTGAAACACTTAAGTGTGACAAACATGCAAAAAATATGGAAAAAGTGCATGTGAAAAAGTGTTGCCCCCTTAGGGGGCAAAAACTTTTTCATACCCCTGCATAATGAAATTCAGGATCTCCATGTCAATGTCAACAGCCATTCATCATTGATTCCTGTGCCCATTGCTAACAGGTTTTTCTAAAGCCTTGAAACTTAGCTGCTGTACCGTGAGGGTAATGGGCTAAAGCCCCACACATAAGAGCCTTTTACCTGACAGAAAATATTGCTTTCTTAACAGTGTCTTTGAGAGCTCTCAGAAAAGGTTTTTTTTGAGGGGGTTTCAACGATCATAAAGTATACTGTTTTGTCATTCTGCAGACTTTATCAGCCTGACAATGACTCCATTTTAAACCTACAGTGTCTTTGTTATAAGACGTATTGCTGTACAGTGAAAAAGGATGCATCAGTATGCATTATTCACCTATGTGGAAAGGGCACATAAAATGTCTCCATGACAGGAGTCACCAGTAATTACTATAGAGGTTAAAGCTTTTTCTTGCCACTAATTGGCCTTTTCTGTCAATCAACAAGTGATTTGTCTTTAAAATTAAACCAAGGGGAATGACAGTAACAACAATGGCGGGATAATTGAAAATAATTGAGCAAATTGCAGATTTGAGAAGTTGGACTCATCAGCACTGCGGGGGTGGAAGATGAGCATGTGGAGAGAGTAGAGCTGAACAGAGGAAAAGTCAGATCTTAATGATAATGAACAAAACACTTGTCTCTATTTTGCCTACACCCCTGAGGATCTGCTTATCTGAATAATCAACCTGTATGTGTATCACTGTCACATGTGAAAGAGAAGATGAGCAGCTTTGATCTCTTTATCCCGAGTTTCAGAAGCTATTCATCAGACATAGGGCATACATTCTGGCCATGGACTGCAAAAGCCCCTTAAGCACAGAGGATGTGTATCTCTGTGATGCAACTGCTGGGGTATCCAAATAAACTGAAGTTAGACATTTAAATATGGCATCAATCATATGTGGCCCTGATAATTATTCTTTTTATGTAGGCTATATTGATTCTATGGATGTGCAGTACTGACAGAAAACTAAAATGGTTGACTAAAAAAAAAAAACCCCACTAATTATATTCATGGGAGATAATTCCTGAATGGCAAGACACTGTTGCCTTACAACAAGAAGGTCTTGAGTTAGAATACCTGCCAAGGCTTTTCTGTGTGGGGTTTAATGTTGTGGATTTTCTCAGAGTACACCAGCTTCCGATTACAGCTCAAAATGCATATTAGGTTTATCAGTCACTCTAAATAGGTATAAGCGAGTGTAGGTTTGTCTGCCCTTTGTGTCTCTGGGTTTGACCGTTAGTATCTGACAGTGCGTCCAGGATACCCTCCATCATTAAGCTCAGGTGACAGGTAAGTGTGTGTAGAAAATGGATGAATAGCAAGAAGTGTTCTCAATAGAAACCAAGTCAACATCAGAATGGTTTGTATAAGTGGAGAGTATTTAAAAATCCCTTACTATTGATACCTGCCTCAGCTATGTAGTAAAATAATGAGAAAGTTACAAAGCTTTAATTGTTAAGTATGTAAGACTATGCCTGTAGCTCCCAGGGCAATTAAATACTACTGTATTTGGGAAAGCAGCAGACTACAATGAAAACATGGGAAATTTAAAGATGATCTGACATTTTTAGATCCTACCTAACCGATTAAAAACATATATATTTGTAAGTCTTAACTTACAATAGTCACAAATAGGCAGTCTTTGGGGTATCTGATATTGATATACAGGTCCTTCTCAAAATATTAGCATATTGTGATAAAGTTAATTATTTTCCATAATGTAATGATGAAAATTTAACATTCATATATTTTAGATTCATTGCACACTAACTGAAATATTTTAGGTCTTTTATTGTCTTAATATGGATGATTTTGGCATACAGCTCATGAAAACCCAAAATTCCTATCTCACAAAATTAGCATATTTCATCCGACCAATAAAAGAAAAGCGTTTTTAATACAAAAAACGTCAACCTTCTAATAATCATGTACAGTTATGCACTCAATACTTGGTCGGGAATCCTTTACAGAAATGACTGCTTCAATGCGGCGTGGCATGGAGGCAATCAGCCTGTGGCACTGCTGAGATCTTATGGAGGCCCAGGATGCTTCGATAGCGGCCTTTAGCTCATCCAGAGTGTTTGGTCTTGAGTCTCTCAACGTTCTCTTCACAATATCCCACAGATTCTCTATGGGGTTCAGGTCAGGAGAGTTGGCAGGCCAATTGAGCACAGTGATACCATGGTCAGTAAACCATTTACCAGTGGTTTTGGCACTGTGAGCAGGTGCCAGGTCGTGCTGAAAAGGAAATCTTCATCTCCATAAAGCTTTTCAGCAGATGGAAGCATGAAGTGCTCCAAAATCTCCTGATAGCTAGCTGCATTGACCCTGCCCTTGATAAAACACAGTGGACCAACACCAGCAGCTGACACGGCACCCCAGACCATCACTGACTGTGGGTACTTGACACTGGACTTCTGGCATTTTGGCATTTCCTTCTCCCCAGTCTTCCTCCAGACTCTGGCACCTTGATTTCCGAATGACATGCAGAATTTGCTTTCATCCGAAAAAAGTACTTTGAACCACTGAGCAACAGTCCAGTGCTGCTTCTCTGTAGACCATTTCAGGCGCTTCTGCCGCTGTTTCTGGTTCAAAAGTGGCTTGACCTGGGGAATGCGGCACCTGTAGCCCATTTCCTGCACACGCCTGTGCACGGTGGCTCTGGATGTTTCTACTCCAGACTCAGTCCACTGCTTCCGCAGGTCCCCCAAAGTCTGGAATCGGCCCTTCTCCACAATCTTCCTCAGGGTCCGGTCACCTCTTCTCGTTGTGCAGCGTTTTCTGCCACACTTTTTCCTTCCCACAGACTTCCCACTGAGGTGCCTTGATACAGCACTCTGGGAACAGCCTATTAATTCAGAAATTTCTTTCTGTGTCTTACTCTCTTGCTTGAGGGTGTCAATAGTGGCCTTCTAGACAGCAGTCAGGTCGGCAGTCTTACCCATGATTGGGGTTTTGAGTGATGAACCAGGCTGGGAGTTTTAAAGGCCTCAGGAATCTTTTGCAGGTATTTAGAGTTAACTCGTTGATTCAGATGATTAGGTTCATAGCTCGTTTAGAGACCCTTTTAATGATATGCTAATTTTGCGAGATAGGAATTTTGGGTTTTCATGAGCTGTATGCCAAAATTAATGCATTCTCTAACTTCCAACTTTTCTCATAGACCATTGTACAGGTAAGCAGCCAAAATATGAGATAGTTAATTTAAGTGTGTTATGATTTTTTCAGCTTATTTACTGAATCTGGAATTTATTAAAGAGGAACATGAATCTCTTCTTACAATTAAAGCACTTCAACCACATGAATAACCAGCAGCTGTTTTGGGAATTCAGCTATTATAAAATACAGTTTTTACAAGCAAAGAAAACATAACATATTTTCACCAGTGTATATAACCTGGCAAAAGTTAGGTTGCAAATTCTGCACAATGATATGTGTAATCCATATGCTTATCTGTGACATCTATGACATCTACATATTTTTAAACTTTATTTCAGAAACAAATCCGATGAATAATGAAAAACGAGATTTTGCTCATCTTGGAGCTCTAAATTGATTGAATTATAAACATTAATTTATTAATTTTTAAGTTAAATGAACTTAGAACAGCTTCTTGCAAAATATAAATAGGCCCAGCACAACATTTTGACATATGCTGCATATTATCTAATTTCGTTCTAATAGTATCCAAATCTAATCTGAAGTGTATCTAGGAAGCACAGAAGAAACACAAGATGACTTTCTGACGGTAAGTTGTCTGAGAACATGAAAAAATGCTTGCCAGTATGACATAGGTCAAGCTTCAGGTAAAGAATCGTCATCCAGGAGCTCTTTACATCCCTCAACAGCCTGATGAGGCGAATGCAGTCAAGTGAAAGTACTGCAGCCTGGTCATGCCCACCAGTGGAAACCTACAGCTCGGGAAAGTAACAGAAATATACCCAACACACTTACAGTCCAAAATCATGACAATGCAATGATAAAAAAGTAGCAGATGGCTACAATGTGGGGGTTCCAAATGGAGATTAGGCATAGTAACCTGAATTTTCTAAATAATTCAGAATTATGAAGTAAAATGCACACAGACTGTAAAAGAAAGACTCAGTTTTAGGAGTCATTCATGGTTCTGAGATAAATTGCTCTCTGCCAACCTATTCTACAATTTCTATGAGAAATCTATTAAAATGAAAGCTAACAAACCTATCTGCACGCCTATGCACATAAACCTGTTGGCATTTTGGATTGCTTTTTTTAACTAGTCAACGTTTCTGTGCCTTTCAGTTTCTGGTTCAATATTACATTGAGGGTTTTTGTCAGCCAGTATAGTAAATGCTCAGGATGTGACAATACAATTGTTCTTTAAGAAGCATTTACAAGGATTAGGCATAACATTATGACCATGGACATAATGTGATAACATTAACCAATACAGGGAGGGAGCTGTTGTGAACCAGCAACATGGTATAGGTGGCCAAAGCTCATTGATGCAAAACTAGGCTCTGGGGTACGATCCAACAGACAAGGTTCAGTAGCTCAAGATGCTGAAAAAGTTAATGCTAGGTTTGAAAGAAAGGTGTCAGAACCTACCGTGCATCATAGTTTATTGCACATACTAGGGCTGCATAACCAAAGACCACTTAGGAATCCGTGTTGGTTATATTTTGCCTGATTAGTGTATATGTTCATATAGTTCAAGGTCTGGGCTTTGATTGAAAATACCTTTGGCTAAAATATACAGATATAATACAAGCATTTGCTTCACTGCATCTACTATATCAAAAATTGGATTTAATGATCACAGCCAAAAAATGTTTTTATGGTTATGGCTGCACAGTGGCGCAGTTGGTAGCACTGTTGCCTTACAGCAAGAAGGTCCTGGGTTCAGTTCCCAGCTGGGGGTCTTTCTGCATGGAGTTTGCATGTTCTCCTCGTGGATGTGTGGGTTTACTGGGTACTCCGGCTTCCTCCCACAGTCCAAAGACATGCCTGTTACGTTAATTGGTCACTCTACATTGCCCTTAGGTGTATGAATGAGTGTGTGCATGGTTGTTTGTGTGTTGCCCTGCGATGGACTGGCGACCTGTCCAGGGTGTACCCTGCCTCTTGCCCATAGACTGCTGGAGATAGGCACCAGCTTCCCTGTGACCCACTATGGAATAAGTGGTAGAACATGACTGACTGAGCATGGTTGTATTAGTTAAATACAACCAAAAATGTGTGATTCATATATTATATGATCACATTTCTTACAATAAGCAGAAGCTTTACTTAACTTGCAGCCACTTTAAAGTAATCGCTGTTGTTACACCAAGATTTTCTTCCCCCATGTCCTTTGCACAGTGTGACCATCTTTTGATCAAGTTTTTAAAGAGTCTCAAAATGTAACACTAGAACAGACTTAGACCAGGAAAGCCACAAATTCTTCTGCATACTGTTGGTGCCAACTGTCATGGTACCAAAGAAAGTGACATTGGATGTTAAATATAATCTGTTGTGTCTATAAGCTGGTAACTTTGGTTATTAATGAACAATGTTTAGTCTGTAGCTGGTAAATTATGCTAAACAGACATGATGACAAATTTTAGACATTTTACATACACTATCAGGTTTTTCCAATCAAACAGATTACCGCTGAATATCTAGTATTAATAAACATCAATCTCAGTCTACTACATTTCCTGTTGTGGGTGGTTTTGAGTACCGGCTGGAGTAGCAATATCGACAAGCTACTGGGATTAAAAACATCCCCTTAGTTCCACATGTTTGTCACCTTTTTCTTCCTCCTACTCTTCCAGTTCTCAAGAGCTGCTTACCTTCCCCATCTTAAAAAAAAATCTCTGATGTAATTTACATTTCCATATGCTGCCAGTGGCGCCAGGCAGAGTGGATAATTGGGTTAAAAGTGGTGACTGTGAGAGCAGGATAGAAAGGGATACAGAGAAGGCCAACTAAAAAAATAAAAAATAAAACAAGCCATTACAGGATGGATCCTTTTTTTCCCTTCACTCGTCATTTTGCCATGCTGCTCTTAACCACTTGTGCAGCTGAAAAGATTTACCTTGGCCTCCCATACTCTCTCACTCTTTGCCTTCCTCCCTGAGAGCCCCTCTCCCGCCCTGCCTGTGCCTCATCCATATTCATGCTGTGTCTGCCTTTCTCTCTCTTTTTCGGTCTCTCGAACATGCTCTCTCTTCCTATGTCTCACTGTGTCACCCACAGCACGGCGTTAATACACCAATTAGTACTAAGAGCAGATAATGGACTATGTCATATTGCACTACAAAGAGAGAAGATAGTAAAAAAGAGAAAAAGAGAGGAAGATTGGGAGTGAGACTAAGAAATGGGGAGAGATGAAGAGAAGCTTTTTTAAAATATTATGTATGCAGTTTCTGAAAATGTTCAAATGCTGCATTTACCGTGAATAGCCTGGTGGCAAGAGAGTGACGAAGAGAGCACTCTTCGTCAAAGCAAAGTTGTTACACAAACACTTTCCAGACCCAGTTGTTGATATGTGCTTAGTTTTACACTTTTCATTGGTTTCAGCCTGTATCCGGGCTTTTTCTTTCCACTGTATTTAATATCTACACCTGCAGGTCTTCCATTGTAAATGCAGGGCATCCACATAAAAGGGGTATGTACATAGTTCAATACTTTGCATAAAACAAATAAATTGTGAGGACTTTTATTGCAAATTGTATATGATTTTATCAAAAAGAGTCATTTCAGCCATAAAGAGCCAAGGTATGTGATTGAAAACTCATGGAATCATGACTAATATCAATATATCTAACAAAACTGTGCAAAGAACTGCTCCAGGAGGAAAATGTTGCTTTTGGTTTTTTGTTTTAAAGCTTATTCACTGTGAAAATTGGAGCTAATTACAGATACAGACAGGCATTACATAAATAATGGTACCGCATAAACATGAGCTCTACCTAGAAAAAAAAAAGTGGCATTAATGAAACATGAGCTAGAACAAATTATAATAAGCCAGCTGTATGAATCCATTTTCAGAAGAAAAGAAATATTCAGGCAAACAAGCACACTGCTGCTTTGTTGATCAAGTCTGGTTTATCATGCAAGACATCAGTTTATAAAGAATACAAATGCAACATAGAAGACAAGGGAAAAAAAGGGCATTTTAACAGCATCTCAGGTTTTAAAAATCATGGACAAAACTGACTGAATTTATACACTGTGAAAATATCACCACTCACCAGGACAAGGCAAGCGTTTAGTTTCAATTTACAAGTCCTCTATGTATTTTGACAAGTAGGTTTATAAATACGTATCTGGGTCACTTTTTAGACAAAAAAAGGATTATTATGCAGTTTGTAGAGAAGGAACTCTGAGTAAAAAAATTGCAAGAGAAGCTTATTTGATTCTCAATGCTGAATCAAGTAAAGGGTCTGGTTTTCAAATAGTGTCTGAATATCAAAAGGAAAAAAACAAACCTTCAGGAGCAGGAGGTTATATTTCATTTCAATCTTTTTTTTTTTATGTTGAGGAGTAAATTACAGTATATTGATGTCATTTTGGAAACCATCCATCCATTTTCTATACATGCTTGTTGCGTACAAGGTTACGGGAGAGCTGGTGCTTAACTCCAGAGGTCTATGGGAGAGAGGTGGTGTACACCATGGACAGGATGCCAGTCCATCGGAGGGCAACACGGAGACATACAGGACAAACAACCACGTACACTCATTAACACCCTGGGGCAATTTAAAAAGTCCAATTAACATGATAGTCATGTTTTTGGACTGTGGAAGAAAGTTGGAGTACCCGGAGAGATGTGTAGCATTTTCAGCAGAAGTAAAACAGGAAGTTCGTTCGTTCGTTCGTCGTCTTCCGCTTATCCAGGACCGGGTCGCGGGGGCAGCAGACTCAGCAGAGACGCCCAGACGTCCCTCTCTCCAGACACCTCCTCCAGCTCCTCCAGGGGGAGCCCAAGGCGTTCCCAGGCCAGCCGAGAGACATAGTCCCTCCAGCGTGTCCTGGGCCGTCCCCTGGGCCTCCTCCCGGTGGGACGTGCCTGGAACACCTCCCGAGGAAGGCGTCCAGGAGGCATCCGGTATAGATGCCCGAGCCACCTCAACTGGCTCCTCTCAATGTGGAGGAGCAGCGGCTCTACTCCGAGCTCCTCCCGGATGGCCGAGCTCCTCACCCTATCTCTAAGGGAGTGCCCGGCCACCCTACGGAGGAAGCTCATTTCAGCCGCTTGTATCCGTGATCTCGTTCTTTCGGTCATGACCCAAAGTTCATGGCCATAAAACAGGAAGTAGAAATATTAATTTAGTCATATTCATGTTTTTGTAATTTTTTTAAGTTTTAAACAGCAAGCAGTATGATGTTTATAAGGACCCCATTCCTATGTTTTTTAAGCCAATCAGCACATTTGTAGTCACTGCTGTTGTTGCTAAGAGACCATGATGAACAAGTGCTGTGACTTTGCATTACTTTATACATTAAAATAGTCCATATTTTAAATATTTGTAATTCAGACTGTTTATTCAGTTTGTCAACAATCAAAGTAAACAATGGACTCTGATTTTGCATAATAACATCTGATACATCTGAACAACATGCTGATAGCGTGTGAGACCTCCACAGAGTGAAAACTACATTATGTTTTGTTTTATTGACATTATGAGTAAGGCATCCATGAAGGTCAATTGGTTAAATTCAAGAGCAGTATACCAGAGTAGGCGATGCATGACAAAGGGCTAAGTGGCAATGGCATGTAGAGCCTATCCAGTAGAATGTAATATTACCCATCATAATAGAAACTGACAAAATCATTGTCAGAGTGGAAAGAAAAATAGCAACATGCACTGTGCGCTGTTGCAATTATTACATGTGATATGGAAGTTAAATAATATCATCTGGCAGTGTAGCTTACCCTTTGTTCACCTGGAGACAAAACCCTGCCTGGATTCATCTAGATTTATTGTTACTCTCATCTAAAATTGCCATTTTAACCAATTTTCTTAAATGGATTCAAAGCATTTTGCCTTCTTAAATACATCGAAAGAAGCGCAAGTTACTTCCTAAGGAGGCTATTGAGAAGATAGCTCATTTACACATGTGTTAGTAACACACAAATTGCAACCTTATTTTCTTGTAATTTTTCTGTCAGTGTAAAACAGTGATGAAGTAGAGCAGAGTCAACAGGTTATTTATGTTTTCATTAGCATCTACCTAAAATTAGCTAACCTCATTTTGCTATTCCTATTTACTATCACACACTACTTGTCACAGACAAACAAACTCACCAGCAAAACTGTTGATTGGCTAAATTTGTTAATTGATAATTTTATAGATTAAAAGAGTACAAGAGCGTTTTATCCAGTAACAATCGTTTTGCTATAAATTATTAGTTAAATTATTGGAGGTTAGAATATTGGAAGCATGTATTTGTGGAGTGAATATATGTCTAAATGTTCTGAATGTGTATTCAGTGTACAGTGTGAGTAAATTTTAATCAGAATCAGCTTCATTGCCCAGGATTGTGTACACAAACAAAGAAAGTTGACTTCAGTTTCAAGCCCTAATAGTGTACAGACATTAGGTATGAAAAAACTTTAGAGGATATAAAAGGAAGATAAAGGGAACAGTATGTACATCTATGTGTATGTATTTTGGTATAAGAAAATAAAACAGAAAGAAGTTGTGATTGTGCAATTATGCTTATTTTGTTTCACAGCAGACTTACTGACTACTCAGGCTGTAAGAGGTTCATTGTGTTCATTAGAGAGACAGCCTGGAGAAAGCAATTCTTTCCATGGCGGCTGGTTTTATCAAATAGCGCTCTGTAGCTCCAACTTGAATGCAAAAGTCTAAACTGTTTGTGTCCAGAATGTGTGGGTTTTGGAGAGATGTTAGCTGTCCTTTTCCTGACTCTGGACCTGTACTTCCTTAATAGAGGGAAGGTCAGGCCTCGATGATCCTAAATGTTCATTGCAATCTGAACCTCTCCAGTTTTGTGGATGAGCCAAATCACACACTGATGGAAGGACACAGGACATACTGAATAGTGGCAATGTAGAAAATGACCAGCAGGTTCTGTGTTAGCTTGTACTTCTTGAGTTCCCGCAGGACATACAGTCTCTGCTGGGTCTTCTTACGAACAGTGTCTATGTGTGAGGACCAGGGTTGTTATGGTTAACTAAAATGAAATTGAGAAAAGATTGCCATAACTGAAATAAATTAAAACTGTAATTCAAAGGGAAAAACTATAACTAACTGGAGTTGTATTTTGCATTTATAAAACTAACTAAAACCTCCTGAAATTATAGATATAATAGCCTTTGTTTTTGTGTTTATCAATTTATTTGTAAGTCTTACGAACTGAAGTGAAATGGATTTTTTTCCACATTAGCAGTTTACGTCAGCTGTCTGCACCATACGGCACCCCACAGTCTCTGGCAGCACTTTATAAATAAAATTTTTGCTCACCATGCTAGCCCACAAAATGATGAAAAAAAGTTGGGAGAAAGCACCACAGTCCATTATGGGTTTTTTCGAGTATGACTGTGAGAGAGATAAAAGCAAGTGACTTATAGGAGAAATGAGCGATAGAATATGTGGAATACTTCTCAAGGGGGAAACCCCCCACAAATCTCAATACTAACCCTTGAAAAGTGCGCACAAGAGGATTAATTGTGAGTACTTGACAAGCCTCTCTGAGTAGCTGCCCCGAAGGAGAGGTCACATCACAGCCAGGAAGCACCAGGAAGGAAACAACAATAACAGGAACACTGCAGCAGGAAGATGAGTTGGTAAACGTGTTTATTGAGACTGGGATGTCCACACAACTATGTGATTGAGATTAAGTTTAGATTATATTGTGTAGTATTGTATTAGTTAATATTATTATGTCCACATGTTTCATTAGTCTACAAATAATTTTCAGCAGCTCCAGTATTTTATCTTGGGGACTGTTAGTTGTTGTGGACGAGTGGTTGTTAAACAGTAATTTAATAGATTTTTTTGAAAATGGTTTCTTGTGTTGAGTCTTTAATACCCAATACGTATATTCATGATTTTACATACAATACTTTGACATTTTTGAGTCCTGCACCTAAACATTAACTCAAGTATGAAAAAACTAAAACTAGCACTAGAACTAATGAAAAGTAAAATACAACTAAGAATTATTAAAACAAAAACTAACAACCCCACTTTTAAAAACTAATTAAAACTAACTGAATCAGAGTAATACAGTCACAACGAAATAAAATTAAACTATAATGAAAAATCTAAAACTAATATAACTTTGGTGAGGACCATCTCAGGTCCAGAGAATGAGTATTTCCTAGGAACTGGAAGTTATCTACAGTATAGTGGATGGTGAGGATGGTGAGGGGAGGCAGTGTGAGAGGGTGTTCTCTGGAAGTCCACTGTCATTTCCTGTCTTGCGCGGGTTAAGCTCCAGGTGGTTCAGACTGGGAAAATACTCCCCAGCAGCCCTGTTATAATAGTTTTCATTGCATCTGCATGCTTTTGCAACTGCAACTTCTTAAGTGAGATGACGCTTATTTAGGTATGACAGTGGCTCAGGTGACAGGGATTCTTCTTGTAACCTGTGGGTTGCTGGTTCGAACTGTTTCTCCGTCCATCTCAGTCATCGTGTCCTTGGGCAAGACACTTCACCTGCCTTATTGTACGGCAGTCCCACTACTGTCAGTCTGCCCCAGGGCAGCTGTCGCTATAATGTAGCCTACCACTGACAGTGTGTGAATGTGTGTAAGAATGGGTGGATGACTGATTGTAGTGCAAAGCGCTTTGGGGCCTCTGGATTGATAAAAGCGCTATAGTAGTGCAGGCTATTTACCATTTTAGAATGGGACATATTTCCCAGATACAGCAATGGTGCAATTTAACAAAATGCTGAATATATAACGGAAACCAGAAATTATATGCATTGTATAAATAGACACAACCGATAGTTCTCACACTGTTCACCAACACCTTTTTAGCTCTGCCCAAAATATTTTCTATAGGATTAGAATTAGAGTTTTATAATGGTTACTCTAAAACCTTGACTATGTTGTCCTTAAGTTGCTTTGTAACTACAGAACCATTCATTAAATTAGAAAAATAAATTATTATTACTGAAAATGTATAAATTATCGAGAACTTTATTTCAGCAACTTAAACACATTACATAGATGAACTAAACAGAGATTGTTTAGTTCATCTACTTTTCTTACAATTAATTATGATGATTTTCAATCAAAGCTAATGAAAATACAATTTATGATATTAGATCAGACTAATAAAAAAGACGTTTTTATCGACAAATATGTTGAATACCTGCTAAAAAATTATTTTTGAAAGGTATTTTTAATCTGACAAATGAGCCTCATTGGAGCATATTCTAATTTTTTATGATTGTACATCGGTTGTATGCTTTTAGAGTCACTATCTCTTTAAAATAACCATTTTACTCAAGTTTAATTTCCTGAACGTGATGTACAAAGATGTTACGTAAATATTTCCATATAATGTTCATTGCTTATGTTGCTATTTATTTTGTAAAGTGCACCAGTTGCTCTTGCAACCAAACACCTGTACAACATGATGCATCCACTCCTATATTGACAGTTGGGATAGTTTTCTTAGGCTTGCAAGTTTCTTCCCTTTTCCTTGAAATGTAAATCCGCTTTTTATAGCCAAACACCATTAGTTTCTATAGACCATAGGACATTATTTTGATTTTTCTGTAAGGTCACAAAAGGAAGCTTTAGGAAACCGATCGAAGCTTTTGATATTATTTTAATGCTCCAAATAGTTTTTGTTTTCCTACTATGGCCACCGGGTCATGCAGCTTACTGAATGGCTAAAGTTATTGTGAAAAAACAGGGGATTCTGCAGAGAAAAAAGCTTTTATAATACCTCAAGCAGTCTGTATTAGGTATGACAAAAAATACAGCCATAATTAAATCAAATGTTGTGAATTAAAACAGAAGCTTACACAACCTGACATCATCATGTGGGATTTCCAAATTTTTTAAAAAGCATACCTGTTTTAGTGTTATAAAAACCTCTGAAATCAAAGAAAATAATTTAAAAAAATCTTCTCTCCCTTTATTCTGGTATTAAGATAGAAATAGCATTGGTAATGCTAAATGACCTAAAACAAGAAAAGGTTAAACGGATTTAATTGCTAGAGAATGAGAAAAAAATATGATGTGTTTTTTTATACAGTGTATGTAAATATCTGGCTTTAACTGTAAATAGTGGTACATATAAATCTGTATTGGATCCTCTCGTATATAACTTGAAGCATGCAAATCTTATTGATGTGTTCAATCACTTGTTAATTTAACAAAATGCTGTGAGTTAATTAAATTTTCAGGGATTTTGAAGTATAGCATCTCTCCAAAGTTATACAGCATTCTAGCCAAAAAAAAAGACAGTCTCTGTAAGTGAGAAAGCTGACAACTTTGTGTGTGTGTGTTGCCTGTGGTTCAACAGGCAGAAGAAGGACAAGATTATTCTTACCCACGGCAGACTTAGGTTTCTAATTATTTTCGTTCAACCAAGGAATGTGTTTCTGCTAGGAAATGAGACAAGAATCTCTCAAACTTTAATAAAACAATGTAAAAAGATAATCTCATGTTTAAAAAACATTTTTATCTGATTTTATGTTTATATATTATAAAACAACTGGCATGTCAAAATGGAAAAATCTTTACTCACATTACAGCAAACCCTTGTTATATTTCCTGTGCAGATCTTTGAACAATTCCACGAATATTTGACAATTTATCTCTTACGATGACCCACAGGTATTCATGGTTTGGACCTTAATTTTTAGGTCCCTCCACAGATTTTCTATCAAATTCAAGTCAGGTCTATGGCTTGGTTGCTCTAAAATGTTAATGTTTCTTCCAGTGAGAATAAATATGTGGGTGTGTTAAACATACTTTAAACTTAAATGTGCAAGGGCTATGAAAAATGTTGGACTTAATTGTTTTACCTACAGTGCAAGCAATTTCAACACAGCCCAACTTGCTGCAGTTCCTTATTTAATGACTCACACTCCTCCCATGTATGCATTAAGTGGCTGATTCATTGCGCAAGAAGAGTTTTGACTTAGCATCACCCAAACTCATATATGTTTTGCTTTAACCCATGAGCAACATGTCAACTGCCTGAAGCACTAACTGGTGATGCTCCTTCAGCTCAGCATGGTGATCATTCTTGATTTTTCAGCCTCCTCACTCAGGTAGAGAACCAGACAAAATATAATTTAAAACATCCACTTGTGACAGCACAAAAGACGGTAAACAACAATCTCAGGTGTCACTGCTTTAGTTTGAAATATCCTTTAAGTTTAGGTTGTCTATAGGCTCTGTAGTCTAAAATTATTGTAGTTTAGAAATTATTTCTGTTGCTGCCTGTCCTGCGTCTACTGCAGATCTATTGTCTTCATATTGGACTGAAAGTTTCAGCTCTTGCACAAATGATCATCACCTCACAAGGGTTAGAGGTCTATCTCTTTACTTTGTCAGAAACCTAAAGATTAAGGAAAGTCGTTATACAATAACAACATGCTGCATTCAAGCATCATTTTTGATTTAATATTAGTTTATGTGCAAAGGTTTCAAGAAATGACATAAGTATCATCAATCATGCAGTTCATTCTAGATTATTACGTTACTGCATCTAAAGTAATTCAGAAGGGCAAACACCAATGGCTATTTTAATGAGTTCACGAGGTTCATGAACCCTATCTTTAAAGAAAATCACTCTGCCACTATAACAAGCCACTATGCAATGCCAAGACAGCACTTTAGCTATATGAGAACAAGCAATGGGGGCTTAGCTGCTTCACATAAGACTTGGTAGCAGTATAAATTTATTTGAAATAGTCCTTAGGCTACCAACAATACTATGACAAAGGCGCCAGAGTGTAATAGGCCTCATAAACCTGCTGAGGTTGAAGATACCGTGTTGATGGTAATGATGAGAGTTTGCGCTGCCTACCGACAAAAGAGGGGAAAGAGAGGAGCTATGAGCTCTGTGCGTTAGGACGCACAAGACAGTCGCATATGGCCCCTGAACTACCCCGACTGAAACGGGTGATTTCAAAACTCTGAGCTGTACGAAGGTGAAGAGTGGACAGTTTGGGAAAAAGCGAGACGAGGGGCGCATCAGACATTCAAGAGTCTGATCTGCGCTCGCACACAGACGTTTTTGCGAGGGTGGCACAATTGCTCACACGCACACCTTGTAACCAGAGGCGGACAGACTGAACGATACAGTTTTATTTCCACACGTAGTTTAACATTTCGAACATTGCCAGTGTCGTGGTCAATTGCAGATCGTAACTGCTTCTACCAGGACGATGGTGTCGTCGTTATTTGTTTTGATGCCCAGACGGGCGCATTTTCGTGGCAGTTGCGTCTGTCCTTAAGGATTTTCCTCCACCACGCTCGTATTTTTGGTGATTCTTTTTTTGTTTCAATTTGTCTTTTAATTCCCCGGTTTGTCTTTAAGATAGCAGCCTATTAATTTTTTATTCATATGCATCCGCATGAAGACGGGACCAGCAAGGAGAAAACGAGCGATAACCGAGAGAGGAAAGGGAGAAGGAGGCAGTTGAGGAGACAAACCAGAATGAATGAGACACTCTAAGCAGCCGAAAGGAGATTGGAGAAATCGAGGTAAGACCAAGGGTAGTTTTTTAATTTGCTTTTATGTTACACCAGCGCAACAATAATTTCATTAACTGTGGACCAGCCGTAGGTCCCCGTTTAGCCTCCTTGAACGTGGTTTATTTATTTATAAATTTACGGTTTGACAGTTATCGAGTTTATGTTTATTGATGTATTCGCTTCATGTTTAAAATCTGTGCTGGGCTTTGGAAATAAGCTGAATCTTAAAGTGGGAATCTTGCTGTGGGCCATCTCAATGCACCATGGAGCTGCACTAAGACAGATTCTGACAAATGAACTTCATTTGAGATTTAAAAAGGCAGTTTGCTTATATTTTCACCAAATCGAATCACTGAGGCCAGTGGATAAAATCGCTCAGTACTAGTGATAGGATGCCCATTTTGTTACCAATGCTACCAAAAGATTAGATTTAGAAGGAAAATGATATCACCGAATGTTGCATAGCTCAGTTTGAAAAGCATGATTTTGTGTATTTTTTTCCTCCATTTATTTTCATGAGTGCACATAATTAAGCATCTCGTTGAGCATTGGGGGAATAAACGCATCAGAGCTAAATGCTCTGTTCAATCCCACACCAATAACCCAGAATGCTTTCAAATCATTACATATTGACTCTCCTTAGAGAGCACACTGCAAAAGGCAACTCTGTAGTATTTGAACAGTCTTCAAAATTAAAGTCCACTTTAAAGAATGTGCATTAACAAAATGGCATAATGACGGCTTTATGTCACGTTACCATATAAAAACCCTGCCTGAGCACCATAATGGTATTTCATTTTCATCCAATCTGGTCCCATAATGTTTTGGGTTCATGTCATGAAAACTGAGGTGGCATTATAATATTATGCTGAACTAATTCCCAATTTAATAATAAGACATGTAATAAAAAGACATCGACAACTTATGCTGTAGTGATGATGAAATTAAACATTTGTCCGTCATGATAAAATTGAACTTGAGGACTCATACTAGACAGACCCCAAAGGCAGTTATTTCCAACCTATAAGCCTTTTCCTCATTTCACCGGGGTGCATTGTGTTTGTCCTGCCAATTTCTGGGAAAAATTGGAAAGTCCACTATTGTGAAGGGGCTGAATGAAATTCAAATTCTTCAGGTGGTAAAACAGCAATATTGCAACTGTCTGATTGCATTATCTGGGCATTCTAGATGGCAGGCTTGGAATTGGTTTACTGCCAAACACACTCCCCAGGAAGACAGAAGAATTTATTTCCCCCTTGTCTGTATGTCACATCCCCATCATAAAAATTATTCTCAGCTTTCTGTTGCTGCATAATAATCATACATTAACATGTTATAAATGACCATCACAGGTTTTATACGCCGCTAAAAATAATTTCATATATTTGGGTATGGGGTTTTAGAGGCTCTATTGTTTTGCTGTCTGGATTGGATAACCATATTCAAAGGAAACACTGCTTTCAGATCCTCTTAGATGATCTTTACACACAAATAAATTACTTTGATTTTCTAGTGTTTAGGTCGAAAAATATCAGCTCAATGTACATACAAACTAACACTTGTATATGTATCTGTATGTGCATACATGCACAGTATACGTGGATGCGCAAATAATAATTTTATCAATCCTTTCATGATTATGAATAATAGTGCTTTTGCATTTGTCTTTGCATTTTTGTTACAATTTTATGCAATATTTATATACGCCCTACAGCTCTTTCTCAGGGCAAACCAATTTAATATGTTAATAGAAAATGTGCAGAAAGACAAAGAACTGATGCAAGTTTTAGAAAATAACTTGTGTTTTACATTATTTCAGAAAATACCTGTATTGCATTTATATTTATTTAAAACAACTGCATTGTTTCCTTTTAGAAAACTGATTTCAGCATTTGTGATGATTTTATTGCTCTAAATTTTGGTTTTGGTTTTCATAGCTTGGCCATAGAGACATGTAGCTTGCTGAATGGCAGATGCCATCTTAGAAAATATTGGATTCTGTAGAAAAAAACTTCTTTAATATGTGAATACCTGTTTTGCTTTTGCAAAATATTTGCTGCAGAGTTTGGGTTTTTATTTGATGGTTATTTCTTCAAATTTTACATCGCACAGAATTTTTGAATTCAAAATTACATTAATTGTATTAGTTTATCATTCTTATAAAGAAGCAGTTGCACTAGGGTTAACACTCTTAATGTGAAAAAAGATGCGAACAAAATAGGAAATTTTGGGAGTTTTATGAATGTGTTGTTTGGTGACAAAAATCTAATATTAGATGCAGCTTATAGGTGAGGATGAGTAAAACTAAAAGAAATGTAAAGCAAATATTCTCAATCTTAACTGAAACATTTTTCTCAATTATTCAGTGTGAAGTGGTTTAAATGTGGCAACACATAAAAAAAATTAATATTTTCTATGTACTTATAATATTTTATTTCTAATAATTTTCAGCCTATAATGTTTGTATGCTGATGTGACCTCAAATGCTCTTTCAGATGCTTCTACAGACTTAATAGAAAATGTTTATGTGCCAGGACTGAACAGATGGTTTATGCAACCAACTCCACTGTTTTCTTTAAAAATTCCGAAAATCTGAGGTGCCTTTCGATGATGAAAGGTTTTCATCTAGATATAAAATCTGACCAAAACTGCCATTGCTGCATGGCAGTCCGCTAATCCGGATCTGTTTAAGATACCGTGCCAATGGTCTATAGAAATTTGTTGTTGCTGATTGGCTATTTGTTACTGTAATAAATGGACAACAAACCTTTGCAAGATTCAATTGTACCTAGATGTGGATTTTTAACCTTTCTTCAAAATCTAATTTTTGTTCAGCACACAAAATCCTTCAAATGGTTTTCATAGTATCATTGCGGTTTGAGAATACAGAGCCCGCTTCAGCCTATTCTCATTTAGGTGGAGTTATGCAGTGAAAAATGTGGCGGTGGTTTGTTGCATGACTATTTCTGTAATGTCCCATGAGATAGTGTGTACTTGTGTATCTCTTGTGCACGGGCAAAGAGAGGTCCTTTGTGCTTTTTTTTTTCTAATGTCAAAATGCTGTGTCTCTGTTGGGCCTTTTCCCTTTGGCCGACCCAGCAGCTTTTTGTTGCGTAGTGCCTTTTAGCCATACTCCACAGCCTCTGTTTGAAGGAAGCACTGCTTACCTGGCAGTGGCAGTTCTGGAGTTGTCAGCCGCCTGATAAGACTTGTCCTTACAGAAAAGCCATTACAATAATAATGACAGTTATTGTGATTCACTGTTTTACCACTGCCAACAAAACACACTGGAAATTGTTTTTAACGGTCGCTACTGGACTCATTATTGCAATCAAAAATAACCAATTATGTTTACCGGACTATTTGTAATGTTTTGGCTTTATTCTCCTTAAATTCTAGATTACATGTTAGTTGCATAAACATGTAGTAAGAAGAGATTAGAAAGTAGAAAACAAAAGAAGGTGGAAACGAGGAAGTGCATTAGCAGAAAGGAAGGATACATTATGGCTAACGAACAAAGAATCCCTATTCTGTGGCAATGAGGTGGAAAAGGAAGGGGTAAAGTGTGTCTATTTTGAAGCTCATTGCCTTTGTGTTGTGGATTTCTCTATGAATGTGGCCATGCACACATGCAGCAGCATGTAACTGCAGCTCTACCAGCTCTACCAGCTCTGCGGTCTCTGTTACTCTTAGAGAAAGTCTGAAGGTGTGGGTTTGAGAAGCCCATCTTACAGAAACCCTACCACACACTAATCCAATTCAGTGCTGCCAACCTTGAGCGTGTGTAGGCGCCAGGATGGCGAAAAATGAACAGGGGCAACAGGAGCACATGGACGGGAAGAAATCGATGAGGACTCTTTTTCATAAATGGAGTGGGTGTTAAATTAGCTGGATTGGCCCATGTAGCAACACACTGGATTGAGTGCTGGGTGTATTTTGGTTGTGTCTATTGACTGAAGGAACAGCTTCGCGTACAGCAGAGAAAAGACGTACTGATGCTCCATCAATGTGTCCAATCAGCCTCAAAACTGCTTCATTCACTTGTGCTCACATTGTTTTATATGGAAAGGAGATATTGAATCAGAAGGCGTGTCGCTGCGGTTTCAACACCCAATTTATAGAAGTCTGTTTTTCTTTCACAGCTAGATTTTTCCTCACTTTACAGTATAGATACAGAAGAGAGAGTGATTGAGAGAAAAAACAATTACAAACCTTTTATCTATCAGGTTGCCTCAAATAGTTTGCCTTAATAACTGTTATTGGGTTACTAGACTAAACTTATGGACAGAAACCTGTGCCATCGCAAACTGAGTTTGACTTACTCTGATAATGTGAAATTAAATGCACTGGTTTGAAAATTAATTTCACTAAATTGAAACTGAATTTAATGGTTTGAAACTGAATTCAATTCATTTGAATTTTTTTTATTTTCTATTGAAAATTCAGTTTGAATATTATCAGTTCCAGAATTCAAATTCAATTCCAAAATAATTTTTTTTTTGTCTCACATATCTGCATCCATCTGGGTCAAATGACCATCTATAAGAAGCATCATGTAAACAAAAACAGTTATGCTACCTGCAGCTATTAGCTAAAGACGGCAAATTCGCATAGTGTGCTGTTACATAGTGTTACGTCGGCCAGCGTTTCCCTATCGATATGCTTGACACGGTGAATAACATTCACCAAGCTTATGTACGCTCCACTGCTTCATCTCAAAATGCCGTGATGACAGTTTAACCTGATTTGAAACTTAAATTGGTGAATCTGTGTTTGATTATTCTGTGGCTTTCTCAAGGACCTGGATTTGTGACACAAAAAAAGAGAAATTCTGGAATTGAAATTGAATTATAGAACTGAAAGTAAAAGTAGTCAAACTGAAAGTTTAATACAACCAAATAATTTTTCAAAGCAAATTAATTCAGTTACAAATGATTAAATTCAGTTTCTATTTAGTTAATCTAATTTTTATACCAGTACACTTAATTTCAAATTACGCAAATATGCAAGCACAAGCTTCTGCCCATATAAACCGAACAAAACAAAACAAAACAAAACAAAACAAAACAAAACAAGATTAAACTAAACTAAACTAAACTAAAGTAAACTAAACTAAACTAAACTAAACTAAACTAAACTAAAAAACTAAACAAACATCATCCATCACTCTTGGTAGAAGGAGCAGAATGACAAAAAAGGTATTATATTCTTTTATTATATTCATTTAAAAACTACGGCACTAAATTTAGAGGGTGCTTCCTTTATATTTTTGCTTAAATCTCTGTTATAAAATTAGTTAATAGAAAAACGGATAACATTAATATAACAATCATTATCATTATGTTGTATTATCTTATCTGTTATCAGCAGTTGGAAAATTGTTGCTTATCTGTTTTAAATAAATAAAATTGAATCATTTTGTAAATTGTTCTTTTAAATTTGTGATGGTTTGAAACCGTGGTAAACCGCTGCTGTGGTGTATACCACCCTAATAGTCATGATCATATACAGTTTCACACACACACACACACACACACACACACACACACACACACACACACACACACACATATATATATATATATATAAACACACATATATATATATATATATATAAACACACATATATCACATATGTGCAGAACATATTTTTGCTGAATTTTGTAGTTCGAATTTGTGAAGGGCAGGAGGTAGAAAATAGCTGTTTCACTCAAAGGAAAAGATGAAGAGAGCGATGAGGGAGCTAAATTCTGATCCTCATTGGAGTTGCTTTCCACATCCAGCCTGTCCATCTGAAAAAGGAGGAGCACAGAGATGAAAGGAAACAGGGATCAATTGACCTAATTGCTTGTCCAATCAATCCTATGTTTTTCTGATAGCTTGATAGAGTAGTTAGACCATAGTGGCGCATGAGCTCCTCTAATTGGCTTGCCCAAAACGGATAGAGCAGGAGTCTTAGCAGTAATGGCACGAGCAGCCGGCACTCCTCTTTGCACCTGGTGCTCTCATTCTACCAGTGTCAATCCTGACACCTTTATCCTCATTATCTTCATCTTAGTGCCATGAGCAGACCCTTTATCAGTTTCTACAGGACTTGGGTATTCCTTTATTGCACCTTCATTCACAATGTTTTTTTCTTTGCCTGCAACTCTGCCTACTGACTGAATTACTCAATCACTTTGTGTCTATCAACCCATCTGGTGAGGCATTAGATTTAGTAAGGACATGTCTATAAAAAGCAATGTTGACCTGAGACTCACCTGAGTCATTCCACTGAGGATGGCTCCAGTGGGTTCATGTTTGTGTCAGTAGCTCACTCCTTAGAGTATTTGGTGTTGGACTGGTGTGCATGTGTTTGTGCATCTTTTGTTCCATGCTGTGAGCTGCAGGAAGAGGTGTGGGACTCAAAGAAGACGCTTGTTTTCTTGTTTGCCAAGATGAGAGTTAGAAGGAAGCTGAGAATAAAAAGACATGAGGTAGTGAAGGAGGAGAAAAGAGGTGTGAAAGAGGACATATATTCATAAACAGCTGCAAAAAACTCATGGAGCTGTATACATAGAACAGGAAATGCCAGATTAGACTGAGGGAATTGCTTTAACATGGAAAGAGTTTATAAACATAGAGAGCAATGAACTTTGAAGTAGGGAAAGAGGGAGCGCATCCGGGTTGGATTAATTAAGGATTATAATTATGTTGGGACTTTGCACATCTCACCTGAGACTAACCAACGGAGTGCTTCTCCAATCCTGATGCCCTCTGTTCCTCTGCACATATGGACACATGACCACAGGAAAATACTGCTCACACTTGCCGTATCATAGATTCACCTCTCCGACTCTACGCACATAAGTAAATGAGTACAACAGCATATTAATATTCTGCTGGTGTTACTTAAATCAGTTCGCTATGCTGTCGGTTTCCCAATGTTAGTCTCTGTACTCGTGCAGCAAATTTGTCAAATAAACCTCTCTTCTGCATGGTACACAGTACAGCCAGCTCTTCATTGAGAAGAAAGAATAACTGCTTTATCATATAAACTCAATACGGTGATGAAAACTGGTGTTAAAAAGCAGTTCTATAATTTGCCATTAATGGTTGTGTTAAACAGCTTAGAGTGTAAAGAATTAGTAAAGGTGCTTGCTAACAGTGTTCATGCTTCAAGCTGACAACGAACAGATGATCATGGTGACTCTGCTAATTCCTTTTCTTTTACCATTAGCTTGTTGCAGAATTTTGAAATAGTTTTTATTATTATTATCATTTGGTTAGTATCCAGTTCCAAGCAGTGGATTTGTGATGTTTTTTAAAGTAGAAATCGTTTTTAAATCTAAATAAATAAATAAAAAGTAATATGCATAAACTATGCAAAGCTGGTGAGCTATAGAGACAAGGAAGTATTGGAAATTCTGTTCTTTACAATCCAAAGTCACTCGTTTACTATGGTTTACAATGCCCTGCCACTATTGTAAGTGGACAAAGTCCATTGTGAAGGAAAAATTAAGTCAAAAACCAATAATAGGATTGAAAGCATCATTGTTCAGCAAATGCTACTGACAATTAAAATTCTTGCTTAGCCAATCTTCTCTGTTTAGAAGCAGTTTTTTAAGGCAGTTAAAGTTGGACCACTTGTTTCTCCCCATGGCTAATATTGAATAAACATAAACCAAAAGTCACACTGTTATCTAACCACTAAAGATGCTTGTTTTACCACGTCATGACTGTGGTCACCTTACAGCACAGGCTAATTCAAATAGACACACAATAACAACATAAACTGCCCACCAAAAGCGTGCATACACACATTCTCGGCTGCCACAGAGGCATTTAGTGAGCAGAATGGGAGAGGATTTAATTGAGTCTTTGATCATTATAGAATTACCATGTGGCTTCTTGGCACCCTGGTTATTGTTCCATGGATTAATCATTTTCATTCAACAAATTGTGGAATCCACATAGCAAATCAGTGTGCTGCCTGCTTGACATAGATATGTAGTTGGAGCAAGGGAATTTTAATGTGTTCTTGCCCTCCAATTGGCTGCAGTCATCCATGCTACTTGATTTATTTGACAGATTGGTTTTATTGATTTAGTGAATTAATGTGGTGCCAGTTTAATCAGTGCGCTATGGAACTGTGTGGAATATGACATCTCTGTGAACTCAAATGAATTGAGTGTAAAATATTGATCTGCTTATCTACAGTATTTATTCAGCTATTTGTCTTAGAGCTGATTAATTCAGTATGTGCTAAAAATGGTAGGCTTGTGTTTATGAGACGGTGCAGGTGTTTTTGTTTGTGTTTCGTCCTCTTTCTGTGTGTTTGCCTAACTGGTTGTGCATCTGTTATTGTCCAGTGCTGTCATCCAGTTATTGAAATGGCAGCAATTAGAATGTGTTCTTTTTTTGCACATGCAAAAGCATACTGCTACTGTATGCTATAAAATGAAAAATTGCATGCAGCCCCAGCATGTAAATGTTCAACATTAATGTGCTTGTAAATGTGCATGCACAAACCAACAAACACAAGGGTATTATCTTCATGTATGGGGTTTACGCATGTGTCTTTTTGTAACAGCTGCATGTGCTTGTAGGGATGGGGCAGTGTTTAGCACCGGCATGCTGATTGAGCCATATGTGTGAAAGTGGGCATAAAAGGACAATTTGTTTTCTAATTACAACTAACTCAGAATGGAGATGGAGATTTGGTGACAGCTGACTCATCTGAGGTGGCTGCCTCAATACAAGGACAATTTGTTTGGATAAAAGTAGAAATTTCATGAATTTCTCCTTTTCCATCTGTAGGTAAAGAAAGCTCAAGTTGTGGTGTTACACAGAATCACATCTGCTTCATCTTATAATAGAGAAGCACCATCTGACACACACACAAACACACAATTGAAATAAGTTATGCAAATATAGAGCAAGTAATTTTGAAAGAAGTGTTTGCATGAGAAACAATAACCATGTCAGACCAAAGTGTCCTTTTTATTAACAAATTTCCTTTTTAATTGTTTGTCTTTAAGTGACTTAAAATACCATTTGTGTGGTTCATTAAGCTTTCACAAACCTATAGACTGTGTTGCGGCCCACAACGGGACTCGAATATGAAATATCTGCAAATAAGCATTACATTTTAATATACTTTTTTTTTTTTTTTACCAATTTTATACGCTGTAAAGTAAGATACCTTGGATTGGAGACAGTAGGGGTGGTGAAGTTACACATGACCATTTATCTCCAATTATATTTGCTAAATACCAAAATGTCTCACCGGGTACTCCAGCTTCCTCCCACAGTCCAAAGACATGCCTGTTAGGTTAATTGATAACTCTAAATTGCCCTTAGGTGTATGAATGAGTGTGTGCCTGGTTGTATGTGTGTTGCCCTGTGATGGACTGGTGACCTGTCCAGGGTGTACCCCGCCTCTTGCCCATAGACTGCTGGAGATAGGCACCAGCTTCCCTGCAACCCACTATGGAATAAGCGGTAGAACATGACTGACTGACTGACCAAAATGTATCATATTTATGAAGGCAACGACATTTTCAGAATCAAAAACATCGGTTTCAGGATCATTGACTAATGTGCATGTGCCATGACAGAAACTGTGTTGTGTTCTGATCCCTCACTGTTGGATTTTTACTGATAATCTATACCAATGTACCTTCTTGATTATATTTTAAACTTTCTCTTTCAAAATACCTATTATTTCTAATAACAATATAAATGCCTCTACCTCACACTCTTTTCCTTTCCTTTTCCGTAGCTCATAAAACTATTTCCTCCGGTCACACACTATTTGTTGGCTAGTCAAAATAAATATGGTTCTCAGCCCACATACAGGCCTGTTTGCTCACCTACCATTTGCGGCTTATGGACTGATGTGTATATGTACTTACTGGTTCTTCTAATATGTGCCTGTTTACGCCCCTTGCCCCTGCACCGTGCACTTACAAGCACCTGGGAGGACTCTCCATCCTTTGCAAGTGTACCTACATTTGCCCTACATTCACCTTCTCCCTACTCATGTGACCACCCTCACTCACCTTTTGATGCAAGCAGATATGGATGGAAATACAAATGACCCCAGATGAACCCAGATATTGAGCTGTTTTAAAGCCAGAGGCTTTAAACAATATCCCTTCGCTGCGCCAACATAGGCGAAGAAGGAGAGGCCAGGGTTTCTCACAACATCAGGGTTTTATATGGGATTTATGACCCCCATCCCTTGCAGCAATCTTTTCCTCCACTGGCTGTTTTCCCACTGGGTAGAATTAGCAAGTGAAGAAAACAAACAAATTACAAGGAAACAAATGAAACATCTAATAAGCATATATTGATATGGAGAGTGGGCTTTCAACAGGATACAGCCTGAGTGAGGGAGAAAGAAAGAAGAGCAATGTGTAATCCTAACACTTACTCTCCCTCTGCATTTCGATTTACCTCTAATTTCTCTTCTGCCCAACTGTCCCGTCCACCCTCTGTGAATAGTCTGTGTAGCTCTCCGAGGAGATCAGCTCAAAGGATGGGCAGTGTGAGACACATGGGCAGATGATGGATCTGACGTGATAGACAGCAGGGTGATGGATGGCCTGCTGGGTGATAGGGGATTAATGCAGTGCTGAGGCTGTCCCTGCACAGAGGATGGCTTAGCAATAGATAGATAAAACTGACGAGCAGATAAACAAGAGAGCACTAATCCACGCCCTCTTGATGGACAGAAAATCAAAGTGAGGGAAAAGAGCCACAGTGGGAGAGATGGACCTTTATACTGTCATTGCAGGGTCTAGAGCTTTCATGGAGAATGTAAGTGGACGAAAGGTGTGATGAGGTGGGGTGCTGAGGAAAAGCTAGAGCGGTACTGCGTTTTTAGTCATTGGTCAGTGATAGCATGTGTCTGTTTAGACCATTGTGCTGTCTGTGTGTATGCACTTATTTGTAGAGCCAGTTTTGGATGATGCGGCATGCCTGGAGGGTGGCAGTTTGGGTTGTCAATGAGCTATTTGAAATGATGCTGAACAGTTTAACTGCAAAAGAGAGATTAGGCATAGCCACAAATTGGCCATGGTAGGATGTGATGGGATAAACGGAAAGTGGAGAGTAGGCTGGTTGGGAGTAGTTGATAAGAATGGTTGCTGATTCCATCAGCACAACAGCTTAACCTTCTCTGTAACGTGCCAAAATAACAGGTTCAGGCCTTTTCCTTTGTGCAGTTCATCTAACTTGTGGGATAAAATTACTTGTTGGGATGAGGGAACAACAAAAAAAGAAACAATGGAATGAAGTATTGGCCAAGTGGGAGCTCCTCTCAAAATAGGGAGTAAGTAGCCTATCCTCGTGTTATTATTGAGCACTAAGCTTTGTCTCTGTTCGCCGTTTTAGAGGACCCCAGGGGTTCTGGCATCGATCTGATATGCTTAGAATGCACTCCAGTGTCACCTATTTAAAAACTGAAAGCTGGTAGCCAACAGAAACAAGCTTTTATTTATCATGCATCTGATTTTGGCTGCATGGATGACAACCTGATTAGCACTTAAAGGAACCCTTAAATCTTACATTGGAATGGAAGCTATGTATACAGAAAGGGAGGCAGCTATCTTGGCCGGAAAGAATTATGGAGGTCAAACAGAGAAGTGAGGGACAGTGTCAACAGAGGGTTAATTAGTAGGTGGTACAGACTGGGTGAAAAGTGTTTGACACAGATGAGCAAAAGAGGAAAAGACAGGGAAAGATAGTGTGTAACAGACCAGAGGGGGAGAAGCAAAAGGAAGCGGAGGATATTACTGAAGAGGGGTGACAATAATCAGAGAATAGGATGAGAGTGTAAGTAGATAGGTCACAGAAAAGATGTCAGATTAATGCATAATAATTTTGTGAACAACTGAAACCCGGAGCAAATGAACAAATTGCTAAGCAACCAAGGGATGACTTCTGTGTAGTTGTGTATGTTAATGCAGAATGTGCGGGGGATTGTAGTCCTATAAGTGTGCCGGTAAATGAATGAGTGAGGCATGATGGAAGAAACTAAGTGAGTGAGTAATGGGGGTCAGTGATGGGTGTGTTCACAGAAAGTGTCAGCTTTAACCATGCTGACCTGTGAATACGGGCTGCATGCACAAGTGGGTGAATCTGAGTGCCTCCTTGGACGTGAATTGACACTAAAATTGGATGTGAATATCGTGTTGAATGTGAAATAAATATAAACAAGAAAAGTAGGTGGAGAGTGTTTTGCATATTTATGTCTATATGTCATTTTGTTGTCTTCTCTGCATCATTTTAAATCAGTCTTACAGCTGTGTTTTTTTCTAGCCTCTTCGCCATATAAATGCTTCTACATTTTAACACCTCATTTTATCATCTGCAATTACGGCAACAGGATTTTTGTCTTGAGATGAAACATTTTCTAGGCTTGCGTTCTGCAGGTATCATGATTGAAGATACTTTTTATTTCAGACTATTCTATGTAATAAATTGTAAGGAGGGGAATACAAAATTTTATCTTTAGTGACTGATTCTCTTTAAACACCAATCAATGTTTATGGAATCGTTTTTGTGTATCTGTGGGAGTGGCAGTGCGAGCATGCCAGAACCGAAAGGATGAGGTTGTTCTGTCCTGTTCAGCCTGTGCTACAGCTAACCCCGACACCCCCCTGTGTTGCATTAGAAGGAAAAAAATACCTCCCATGATATGTCAGAAGAATTTGCATGCCATAAATGCATAAACGCTGTTCGGTGTCATCTCTTTTCTAAGGGCCTTTCACTTTTTTCTGCTCGCTTGTCTCTCTCACCTTGCTGTCGCTTTGCTCCTGCCCTCTTTACTATCCTAGACTGCAGCATTCATGTTTGACCCTGTTGTAGTCTCCTTCAGGGCCTGTCTCTTGGTGATCAAGCTCCATTATTTATGGTGTATCGTGTTTCACCATCAATTCCCGCAATGGAAAGTTTGAGACAGATTTCCTTGAGTGTCACAATAGCACTGAGGCTCAGCCGAGGTTGGAAATGGAATTAGCCTTAAATAGAATTTAATTTTCACCGCTGTCGCCTGTCTACCACCCAGACGGCATGACTGGCTTGGGTAGAGCTTCTGCCATTGTGTGTTTGGTGAATGTGTGTTTTTGTGAGTGCATGAGAGAGTGAGAGAGAAGTATTACTTTTGTTTTGTGCATTAGTGACCACGGAATGTGACATGTATGTGAAACTACAATACTTATTTCTTAACTTTTTTATTTCAATTGGTCTCCAGTTGTGGTTAGATTTATTAAAGAAAGTCTTACATTGACAAGCTGAATTTCCTGCAAGGCTGCAAGACATCAATACCTCAGTGTATTATACAGCAGGAGATGGAGACTTTTTTTGATTGATGGAAAATTAAGTGGGGCCTTCACTGTGAAGTAGAGGACATTTTTTAGTCCTTTGAGTTAATAATAAATAACAATGAAAATCCTTCTCGGGCCAATCAATGACCAGACTTCAGCCACAGCCCCTGTAACTTTTTTTAAACATGAAACTTAAAAGCGAATGAATGAGTATATAGATAAATGAATAAGAACTGTTGAAGTGTGAATCAATGTTTATGGATCGGCATCCTAAAACCTGCCGTGCTGCTGATGAAATTAATATGGCGGTGGTTGTGTTAGTGTGTGTGTGTGCGGGTGGCGGGTGTTATACGTGTGTGTGTGTAAATAAGGCAGAGTTTAAATGTTTCTATTATGCTTCGGATTTATTATGAGTTGTAAAGGCACTTATGTTTGATGTGTTTGTCCTTGAGAGTTGAGAGGTGTGTGCCTGGAAGTGTTCTGGTTTCCTAAGTCAAAATGGGGGTTTCAGGTGAATAATGTTATGTTTTGTTTTTTTCCTGTGCTCATTTTTCTCCATGCTCAACTTAAGCATGATTAATTTTTTAATTAAGACTAAAACGTCAAAGTTGCCACCATTAAAAAATACTTAATACCATTTTTGATGCTGGGAATTGCTTTTCTTCAAATAAAGGGTTCACAGTATGTTTGATTGTTCTAAAAAAGCAAAAGCAATAGATAGCAGTGAGGTCAGCAGCCATTTTATTACAACAAAAACCCTACAAGTCTTGTTTTCTTTTACAGTAAAACAGTAAGCGAAATTACACATGCTAGAAGTGTTAACATTATTGATGGTAATACCTTTGATTCAGTTGTACAGTTAATTGAAGAAACAAGTTTCTTTACAGTATTAAAAAGGATCTGACCCATGCAAATATATTTTGGAACATCCCTGTTCAGTTACTGTTTCTGTTAAATGTGCATCATATTTTCTTTAGTCATAAACTAGAGTTGACAGGGTAGGTTGGTGCAGGTTTTGGCTAGTTTTTGGTCGACTTTTGTAATCTTAAGTAAGTTGCGGGAATTAACACAATTTATTAACGTAAAAATATAAAGCAAGTTTTGATGGTTTCATATCTGATGGAGCCGTCTGCTGCTGGATGTTTTGTATCGATTATGCATCTGTCAGGTTTTGGACTTTTTGGACTTTGTTTTTGGTTTTGTGTTTTTGTATTCATGTTAGTTGTGGTTTTCTGTTTTGGTTATCTTCTCCGTCCCAGTGTGCTCTCCTCGCTCCTAGTTCCCTTGGCGTTGCTTTCCTGTTTATTTTCTTAGAATGGTTTTCTGATTATGATTATTATTTATCATAGTTCTCTGGTTCCCTTGCACTCTCTTATTTATTAGTTTCTTTTCTATTACTTCTCTCGTCATTTGTTTTCCCCTTTTAGTTATTACTCAGTTTAAGTTCCCTTTTTTCTCCAGTTCTTCTTAGCTTTGTTCCTCTAGTTCATTTTTGTTTTCCAGCCTCTCCTTTATAGGTTAGCTTTAGTTATTGTTTACTTTTATTCTAGTCCTCGTTTCCTCTGCTTCATTCTTAGTTTTGTTCTATCAGTGTTGGTTTAGGTTTGTTTACTTTTGCAGTCAGGGTTTCCTTATGGTTTCTGTTTTGCTAAGTGCTTAGGTTGTTGTATTCCCTCCAGTTTCTCAGTTTCCTTCAGTTCATGTTTATCCTTGATTCTTATGCTTTATTTTATCTTGGTTTATAGTTTCATTTAGGTCTGCTTACTGTCTTGTCTTTAGTCCCTTTCCTCATGCTTTAGTTTTATTAGGTTCACCTGCTCCCTCTGCCTCCCTGCCTCCTTGTCTCACCTGTTCTTAGTTCCTTTGATTACCTGCCTTTGTTCTCCCTCAGTATATTAGTTGGTTTTGTTTCATTGTCCTTTGCTGGTTCCTCGTTCACACCTCGTTCTACCCTATGGACTACCCTCGTCTTTGCCTTGGGTACCTGCAGTGTTCATGTAAGTCTTGCATCTAACTCTGGTTTAGACCTGCAGTGTTTTTGTGACGTTTATGAAGTCTGAATAAAGCTCTGGCTCTATCTGAAATGCTGCTGCCTAGCTCTTGTCTGCGCTTCGGTCCACCCACAAACCTCACCGTGACAGCATCAGTTCATACCTGCTTTTGTATTTGGGCTATTAGCAAACTGCTAGAACGTTTTTTTTATCATAAACCTTTGAGTGTTGGTTTTCAAGATATGTTGCAGGGTTTTTAGAGCTACTCGGCCTTCTAGACAGCACTCTGTAGCACAGCTTGCATAAGGGCTTAGCCAAATCCTTTGGCTTTTCCTGTTCAGCTGCCTCTTAGGCAAAATACCTCCAAACAATATGTTTGCTTTTGCCTTTTGGACTAAAGAGGCTCTCAAAGGCTCTTTTCTGGACATACTTTCTGTGTTACAGGAGCTTTAAATGTTCAGCACCAGCTCTCTGGTGTTAAGGTAGACTTTTGCAAGGCAGAATAGGTAATGTTTGCTCAGTAAGAAAAGTATCTATTGGCTGTCAAGAAAGTTGCTGGTATTTGTTTAATAATGCCATTAATTTCCATAACTTATCTGTCTGTAACTGTCAAGGACATGGGAAAGATGAATAATGTAATGAAAATTGATAAGAAATTATTAAAAAACTCACTTTCTTGAGCTGTACATAACATAATTGCAGTAATTTATTCATGTGTGAGGACTCTGCCAGATGTGAATGATTTAGTTATGTGGATGGGATCAAGATGAGAATAACTTAATTCTTTTAATCAAAGTGCTGTTTTAGGGTTAGGTTTAAGATAAAGGTGTAAATTGATTTTAGGGTTAGGTATGTAATGCTAATGGTTAGATTTAAGGTTAGGGTCAGTATTAGGCCATAGAAATGAATGGAAGTCAATGCAAAGTCCTTGTAAAGATACAAAGACATACGAGTGTGTGTGCAGTAGTGTGTGCAGTACTGATGTGTGAAGGTGTATCGCAACTTGGTAAAATGAAAGAAACTAATTTTAAATCATTTATGCTTATTTTTCAGTATCAATTGCATATAAATATCAATTATTTTTGACAAACCTAGTAAGTAAAGATGTCAGGATTATTCCACTGACCTTGGCTCAAGGCTTCTGGAACAAAGGATATAGTGAGTGTAGCCTAACATGATTCAGATCCTTTGAGCTGAGTAAAGCCTAAAAGAAATAGGAGTTTGCATACCCAATGAACAAACAGGAATGCCATAAGCTTTTTACCCCTTCTGACTGCAACACTATTTTAACAAATTGTTAGTCAACAGGTAATTATGTATTGCTGATGCCCCTTGTCAAGGTGCATACAAGAGTTTGGGACAAATGCAGTTTAAGATAGGAAGAGCGGGGATTACAGGATGATTAGACGGGCCACAGGTGCGGATGCCAGCTCAAGTTAGGGAGCGCATTTTGTGTGTGTGCATTAGCATTTGTGTGTTTATGCATTCAGGTGACATGGTGGGAGGCTGAAGAGGCAAAACTGTGATTTGTGAGTCTTGCATCCCTGTAATCTGCTCAGATCAGATCAGTCAAAGACAATAATGCAACACTGAACCAAATACCAAACTGCTCATTCTTTATCTCTCACTTCTGTTACTCTCACACAGTCTTTGTGCCCCCCAACCAGTCTGTTTTTTTTTTTTTTTTCTCTTTTTCACTGCGGTAGGAGCCAGTGTTGCTGCAGAGGAAAGGATGGAGTAAAGATGGAGCCAGGGAGACAGAGAAAGAATAGAAAGAGGCAGGAAGATTGATGCTCAGAATTGGAGATAGGAATAAGAAAGCACCTCAGAGAACAGAGGGAGGAAGGTGGTCAGGATTGAACAGTAAACAATTACTTCTCTGCTTGTGTGTGTTCCTGTTACACGCTGATACCAAATCAAACAGTACTCTTTCTTTGCTGACACACACAGTCACAGTATAAGCGCACACACACTGGTCACAAGCATTTGAGTTTGTTTTTGGCCAGTGCAGGGTGGTGCTTGGCAAAAGAAATTAAGCCTAACAACCATGGCATCTGTCTCAGCAGCAGGAGAGTCCCGCCTACCCACCCACACATGACCTGCCCTGCTTTCATTCACTGAGCGGCCTGCTGCCAGCCTCAGGATGGACCGCTGCCTCTGCCGCTGCCCGGCACCCCCCACACTGAGTCGGCCTCCCTGTATTGCCAATCCCACTATATGCCTTCGTCCATGTTTCCCTCTCAAGCAACAACCAGGAGCCTAGTGATATGGCTGCGTTAAATATTCATAACAGCCATGCTGCAACACAGAGCTTTCTGCTCCCCTCCATTTTGAGAGGCAATTCTCAGGCTGTAGATACTGCTGGCCTGAACGTCGTATCTCTGCCGGGAGTCAACTACTCTGTTCACATGGACAGTATGCACTCTAAGTATTAGGCATTGCTTTTAAATGTCTGTTGGATTCCCAGCTGATTGTTTGTGGGGCTATATATAAACTCCATTTTCTTTTTTTCATCATCCCTTCATTCACTACCGTCACTCCCTCTCACCTATGTCTGAGCACTGCCACCAGCCTACTAATATGCATGCAAAAATATCCCAATGCTATACTTAGACATTAGCTCACCATCCGGCCAGTACATAACTATATAAGACTAGTAGGGGAAAAATATTCCTGTGCTTTCCTGAACACAAAAATATTATGGGATATCAGGTGATTTCAGAGACATCTTCCTCTGTAAGTTTTTTTTGACTGGCTGATAAAACATCATTGTGGAGTGGCTACCTGCTTCTCCATTTTTTTTTTTTTTATTACTTCACATCCAACTACCATCCTTTTTTTCTTTTTCTTTTTTCTGCCTTGTTAATTCTAGCATATCCCACCTGCTTACTCCTTAAATTTCACTGAGGCATACCCCTTCCTTTGTTAGCTGTCCAACAGATGTTTCCAGTTCTCAGTTTTTGTCCTTCTTCAGCTCTCCGTCCCATCATTCAGGTGCACTGCTAGCCTGGGGCCCTGCTGTTTACCCCCCAAATTCACTTGTTGTGTCTGGAGATTATTTCTCTGGGGGGCACCCAGCATGTGCTCTCCACCATACTGTTATATCTTATCAATTAGGTTGGAGTGTATAAAGAAGGGTGAGGGTTACAGCTTGATGCTCTGACTTGTGGCAAACAAGTGGCCCAGAGGGACAAGCTCTAACAGCAATAAGTACAAAGGAGGATGGTAGTGGTTCTATAGCAATCTGATCTGAACTGGCATGGTTTCTAAACAACAGCCATCATTCTGCAAATGTGTTGGCTGTGTATCCATGATGCAAATCTCCTGGCATGACACATCCAAAATGTACTCTATTGGACTGAGATTTGGTTATTGTGGAGGCCCCTGGGATATAATGTGAACTTATTGCCATGTTCATGGTAACAGTTGTAGATTATTTAAGTTTTTGACATGGTGCATTATCCTGCTGGACGTGGCCATCAAAAGATGGGTTCACTGTAGCTATAAAAGATGGCTTTAACTCATGCTCAATTAGTACTGAGTGGCCAAAAATCAGTTAGTCCATTGTTTTTCACTTATCTAAGTTTGGTTCATGGGGAGTAACAGGTCTAGTAATGAAACCCAGACATACCTCTTCCAACTGATACTCTCCATCTCATTGTGGGGGATCTGAAGGTGCTGTAGAGCCCGAATGGAAAGTGCTTCCAGTGAAATCAGGCTGAACCACCTGAAAGGTGCAGCTGATATCAAAATTCACTGGGTAGCTGCTGTAGCCCATCTGTTTTAAGGTTCCACATACCCTGAATATTCTTTGGCTAATTGGTTTCTGATTGCTCCCTTGGTTTTTGTTTAAAAATCTCACCAGTTCAGGCATTTCCAAAATTATTGTACCAAAAACCATGACACATTCAATGTTTGTTTTAATTGCCCTTCCTTCCCATTCCAAATTTCAGCTTGAACTTCAGGAAGTTGTCTTCGCCACCACTAGATGCCTAAATGCACTGACTTGCTGCCATGTGATTGACTGATTAGCTATTTTTGTTAACAAGCAATTGAACAGATGTAATACAGTTGGTGGTGAGAGTAAACAAGGATGCAGCCAAGTCTTTTGAGTCGCATGCATGAGCTGGAATAAAGTCTTCCTTTGCTGAAATTTTACAAACTGCTTTTATGGGATCTTTTTACCTGCATCTTTGCTCCAAAAACCAATATAGTCATTGTCACTTTGCTTGCTTTTAACAGTTATTCAACTGATTAATAACACTGACAGAAAGGTGTTATCATAAAACCTGTTTCTCCCATCTCCTGTCCCCACAGCTGCTAAGTGGTGAGCCACCTTCTGAAAAAGAAGGTGGGAAAGCATGGTCAAGTGACTCGTGAAGCTTGGATCCCTTATTAAAGCTGTCCTTCAAGGGTGCCCTCTGACTGGTTTCCCTGTAAATCTTCCCTTTTAATTGAGAAAGGGTACAGAAAAAAATACCCTGCCTCGGTCTCAAATTTATTCTGTCTTTAGGGTTGCTTAAGATACTGAGGAAACGACAGACAGATGGGGGTGTCCTTAGAAAGTGTTCATGATGACCAAGCAAAAATCACATGTCAACACGTTGAGGGTTTGATAGGTAAGATGACATATTTACATTCATCTGAGAAGTGGGAGGCATGAGTTGAGAAGATGAAAAGGCAGCCTGGTAATGGAGGGATATAAGCTGAGAGGTTCAGTGAGGGTGATTCAAGGAGAAGAGGAAAAGGACAATGGGTGAGGAAGACAGAGTAATGGAGGGAGACAAATGGAAACTGCTGGCAGTGAAAGAAGTGGATGGTGTGTGTGAAAGAACGAGCAAGAGGTAAAAGAGACATGGGCTGATTTCACCAGAGTTGTTGCCTGACTGTCCTCCCTTAATGGGGTTTCCATGACAACGGTGTATAAGAGACTAAGGCTTCAGCAGAGTGTGAGATACGTAAATGTGTGTGAGTTTGTGTGCAATCCCTGGTGTTCAGTTGATTGTGCATGGTGTCCACTAGACAATCAATCATGCTATAACACATGCAAAATTTAAGCTCTTTTTTTTTTTTTCAAGGTGGGTTGGAGTTTATTCTCTTTAACAGTGTTATTCTTATATGGTTGGTAAAAGACACAAGATGGAGGAGAAGATCTGGTCCATCTCATTGCTCTTCAATGGTGGAGCCAAATGTGTTTTTCAGAAGATGTTGTGCAGTAGCCATATATCACGTCCCACTGGCAGCCATATTGAGTGAGGTTAGGTGATGTCATGCTTGTCAGGTGATGTTGTTTGGAGGACCCAGCTGCCACAGAGTTGAGCAGTCCCATAGGAGGACCAATCTGTCATCATTATATTAATGACATGCGTAACACTGCAGCACCCTCTCTTGTGTGTGTCAAAGCTAATGAGCAGTGGCTTAATTGTAAAATTAATTGAAAAACATTTTGATTAAAGACTATTCTCCTCACCCTTCCTCCATCTTCATCAGCACCACCTTGGTTTTCTGTTACATGTCTATACCTCCCAGGTATGTCCTTTTCAGTTTTCTCAAGAGTGCAAACTTCAAGTTCACTCTCTTTTTTCTTTCTACTTTTGCATTTGCATCTCTGACCTTTCATTGTCCATGTGGGCTCTGTTTCTTTCAAATTTGCTCCTGGGACCATAATTTCTTCTCAACATACGTATTTCCTGCTATCTGTCAGTCTTGTCTTTTTTGCAAATTATAACTCTTATGCACTCATTTGCTGTTCTGACCCCTCCCAATTTTTCCTCATCTTTGTCTTTTCCCATCAGACACTCCTCTGTGTTGCTGTCTCTCTTCTCTTTAATCCTCATGTCTCCATTACTGTCTATTCTACATCCTCAGAATGTCAGTATTTCTTTGCCTCTATGCAGTGCTGGAGTTGTAAGAGAAAAGGGGAGGAAAAGATTGGGTATGGTAAATGTCTCTACTGAGCTGCACCCAGACACTGCCTCAGCTCTTCTGTAGCCTCAGAGAATGGCCAGACTTACATCTCTGGCTCTCGTATTCACTCACTCCTTTTCTGCCTCTTCTCTTTTGCAAAGCCCCAAAGCTTAAAGGAAAGAGGTGAGTGATATGTGTGGTGTACATTCTCCAAAGTCCCCTCTCAACTCTCTTTTCCTTCTGCTCCTCTTCATTCTCCCTTGTGTGGTACTAACATCCGTTTTACTGTTCTTTCACAGACCCAGCACCAAGGTTTTGGTCTTTTCACTCATCTCCCATGTGGCTTTAAACACCTTCTTGTGCCTTAATGCACACATCATGGCCTAATTAAGTCTAATTGAGTTGTGTGGAGAAACTTGACTGGCCTGCACAGTCCTGACTTCCATCTTCTTGAACACCTTTGGGATGAATTAGAGTGGAGGCTACAATTGTGGTTTTCTCATCTAGCTATGAACACACTCCTAAACCTTGTGGAATATAATTTATATAGTTGTTTGCGTAATGGCATTACCCTCTCTGATTGGCCTATGGGTATTGGCACTCTCTTACTAGCTTCATTGATTATTGAGACTGGTATAAAACATCTGAAGGAAAACTGTGAACCTCTATAAGTCTAGTTCATCTTTGAGTACAATTCAAAAATGCCTGAAGGTGCCACAGTAATTTGTTCAAACAATTATAAACATGCATATACAGCATGAAAATGTCCACTCTCCACAGTTCAGGAAGATAACGGATTGTCTGTCCCAGAGATGAATGTATTTTGGTGCAAAACGTGTGTATCAACCCCAGAACAAAAGGAGATGACCCTGTGAAGATGCTGGCAGAAGGTGGTAAGAGTGTATCAATACCTAAACCCCCCCATACTGGAAATGAAATTTAATATTTTGGCCATAACAATTGCCATGACATTAAGAGGGGAAAAAGGGGAAAGCTTGCAAGCCCGAAAACACCATCCCAACTTTCATGTACAAGGGTGGCAGTATCATGTTTTGTGGATGTTTTGTTGCAGGAGGGACTGGTGCACTTCAAAAGATAAGATGGCTTCATAACAAAAGAAGATTATGGGGAGATATTGAAGAACACATCTGCCTTTGGGTTGAAGCTTTGGTACAAATGGCTCATTCAAATGGATGGTGACCATTTGCATAACTTGGTTACAAAGTAGCTTAAGGCCAACTAAGGCAAAGTTTAGGAATGGCCATCAAAAAGCCATGTGGTCAGTCCAATAAATTTGTGGGCAGATCTTAAATGATGTGTATGAGCAAAATGGCCTACAAACCTGAATCAGCTATAGCCATCTAATCAGTTATAACCCCTTATTCCTGTTTTCTCTCAAAAGGCCTTACTTCTGCCAGACTTCAATTGTAAATAAATTGTTCCTAATCTTAGTGTGATTTAATGCCAGACAGTGAGATAAAAGGTTACATTTGAATATCTGGTTTCAACTCTGTATAAGTAAGATAATGGGGGCATCGGAGCTCATTATTACCATTTGTCGCTATAATGATGTAGACAAGAAGAAGAGACTGATCTTCAGTACGAATCAATAACATGGTGCAATGATCAGAGCAGCAATTTGTCACCAGGTACTTGTGGGACTCCAAGGGGAGGGTGTTACTATGTCAGCACAGTTTTTTTTGTTCGTTTGTTCAAGAGGAAAAATGGGCACAAACATATCACCCTGATGAATGCCTGTTTTAGGTAAACATAGCTGTTTGTCATAGAACAGATTCATAAAATTATTCTTGCTTTGTGAATAATGTCCTCTAAACATGGGTATTGAGAACCCCAGAACCATATTCGAAGTCATTGTTATCCTTAACAGCTAAGTAGTGCAAATGAGAAATACACACGTACAGAACAATGAAAGGTGACTCCACATGGGAGGTGAGTTTGTCCTCTTTATGAGTTATTTTCCTTTGATTTGGCTCACTTATAGGCTTGATTTCTAAAAGATCATTCCTTTTGTTGGCCTTTTACTGAAACCAAGAATGTTTATAAAAAAAAAAAATGGTTGTGAAGAAAAACACAGCAAAATGAATGTAACACCGGGTGGGGGGTTGCCATAGAAACACGGCGTCACAGCTTCTAAGCAGATAACACATTCAGTGCTATTCCCTTCATTGTGACTCCCACATCCAAGGATGAGGTGGGAACAGGTGTGATCAACAGCTTTCTCAAATATCTGAGGAGAGAGTAAGAGAGTGTTTGGCACCTGGAGGGATAGCCGCTCTCTAAATGGTAAAGCTTGTAATGTTGTAATGACAACATCGAGGGAAAAAGTGCGATGCGGGTCTTAAGCCGTAGCACTCAATTTTGCTGCACAGCATACAAGTAATATTTTTTTGTATATTTTGATATTTCAGAGAAAAAGTACCAGGGAACATAATTTCAGTCCTTTCCCCTCATGAATACTATTCTTTTTATGCTTTTTTTTTTTTTTTTTTTTTCTTTCAGTCAGGCAAAAAAGAGATGATGACCATGTTGAACAAGATTTTCAGTGTGTTCCTCTTCACATTCATGTCTACACGGTATGTTTTTGTGGATGTGTCCCAAAGGCAGCTTACCAAACAGCTGTCTGTTAGAGCCAAGGAGCAGACATTTGGTGCACTCGACCCGTGATACTGGCAGAAAAGGTGGAGGATGGTGTCCAATTCTTCCCCTCAAATCCTCGGTCCATCCTTCCACTCTCCCTTTGTCCCTGGGGCAGCAGGCGGCCTCAGCTAAACACTGATCTGCCTGAGGAGGCACAGGTGCAGGAGAGAGTCTCTCCGATTGCCAAATGTTCATCTATTTCTTTGGGCTTATTGGAAGGTTATGCTTCTCTGTCCTTCAATTCTGGAGAGTTTGCAGATGCAAGTGTTTGATCAGTCTGCCAATGCAACAAAGAAGTGCTAATAGAAAACAGAATACATCACATCAAACAAAGATAGGCATCCATGAGAAGATCTCATTGGGCTGGAATAACTATTTACAGTTTGGCACTGAGTAAAAGCTATTGAACTACGATATTACATTGGGAATGAAGGTTGTGTTGTATGGTTAGACACTACAAAATACCTGCAGTTGTCCCAAGGGGAATTGGGTTTGGTGTGTATGTGTGTGCCAGCAGTATCTTTAGAGAAGTATGTGGCAGGGAACCCTTTGGGAAGGAAATACATGGAATTCAGCTTTTATGTCTCAACCAGAGAGGCCTTAGGCTGCCTCTCAAGGCTCAAGTAGAAGAGAACACACAATTTTGCAGTATTTAAAAGAGAATTCCTGCACTTAAGGTTTACTGATCACTTCACGAAGCCAAACAAGGACAATAACTGTAAATAGATGCATTTGTAAAAGCTTAGATACACTTGGAGAACACATAGCCCAGCAAGTATCTTGCACTCTCTCTGAATGACCTTGCTTTACCATACACTTTATGTCTCCCAGGATAGTGCTCAGAATTCTTGAAATAGGGCCTAACGCATGAAGCAAAGAGGGAAAGTCATTTAAGTTAAACAAGGGCACTTAGATTTTAAAGGGCCATAATCTTCAAAAAGGGGTAACTTAAAATCAATTGACAAGACATTATAAAGGTAAAGAGGAACTTGAGTGGTGGAATGTGTATGTATTGGCAGTTAAGTAACTAATTTTTATGAATGGACATATTTAATTGAGCATCATTTGTACTAGCTTTTATAGCTTTAAACCTCTTGCACATGTACCCACAACTGCAAGAGCTGTGTCTTATGTGCTGTGCGTGTTTGCGGGCTAGTGCAGGTGGGGTAGATCAGCATCCAGAGTAGCACTGAGCCAGTGATTCAGTCTTCACAGTTTGGGCCAGAGTCCAATCAGGGCAGCCATCTGGTGACCAATCAGGGCCCTGACTGTGATGACAGTACAAAAGGAGACCTGAGTCTCATGGTAGCTTGAACAACTAAATGCCATGAATCATATCGGACTCTTGTGGTGGTAAAACCGTCTGAACAAGCTACAAGGCCAAAGCTGTTAGCGTCAGAGGATTACAACGTACATGTTAGTTGAGACCAGAATGCTGAGTAATTGAAACCAGGCTGTTGTGATTTGTGTATGTAGATGTGGGAAGTGCTGTATTTGCACTGGCTTTCTGACAAGCAGCCTTTGTTGCCCTGTATACAATCTACATCTTATTCATAGTTCCCCAGCCTCATATCCATAATATTTGCTTTCAGTTTCTGTGGTGTAAATGTCCTGTGGGGAAATGTGGCATTTCGTTTTTTTTTTTTTTCTCCTCCATCAGACAGATGGTGGAGATATTATAACCCACACAGTTGGGGCACAATGACAATGTACTGTTGCAAGTTCAAGCATGATTGACAGGTCTGTTAATTTCAATGTGATGAATATTTTAAGACTCCATCTGAATGACTTTAAACAGTCTGCAAGAGTGCATGTCAGGTCTGTAAGCCCTCAGTGAGTCACTGTGACCCAGACCCATGGTGGAAGTGTTACCAGCTTTCACAGCACTTATGGTGCACAAGCCAGAGGAGGAAGCTGGGTGACAGAAAGAAGAGTCACATGGGAATGTCTGTCACTATCAAAACACTCTCTGCGGGGCATCAGAGAGAAAACAAGACAGACTGACATACGGATCTCTCATTGACTTTAAAATCCCCACAGCCCCAGACATGTTTCTTTCTAGTTTATCATTGTATACACGAGTTGTATGGCTACAAAGAAAAATGCTCTAAACTAGATTTTATTTTATTGCAAATCCATGAGGTGGATGTTGCAGTTTCATGGAAATACAAGGAGGGTTATGCTGTTTTTCTTTCTAAAGTCAGTTTAATCCACCCTTCTTTTCCTGGTATTTATCTGATCAGTGGATCAACCAGCCCCACATGGTCAGCTTTGTAATGAAAATGTAATGAAAGTCATGTTTAATATGCATGCAGAAGTATACTCATTGATGCAAACATGCAATCTACTGCTGTATTTGCTTACATAGATCTACGTGTAGCGTGAAAAACCATCTTTTGATCAGTTTATATCAGTAAACACCAGAGATCCCCAAATGTTAGACCTATACTTCATGTAGAGATGGTAAATGAAAAATTAGGGACAATAAGAAATATCAAGAAACGACAATAGCGCAAGATTTAGGCAATTGTGTGAAGAAGGCCAGATGTAGGGGTCTTAGATTGAGATGAAAGCATTGGGGTGTGTGCGTTCGATTGGTTGCGTGTAATTAAATTGTGTGTTTTGTTAGAGATGATGCCCACTCTGTCACCCTGGTGACATTATGTGTTATCATCTCAGCCTCCAGAAGTGAGTGTGAGATGATTTGGAATTGTAATATCCATTTGCACATTTCATTCAATGAATTGTCTGTCTTTTTCATTTGCTGTGTCATTCAGAAACACTTAAAAACATACACAGTTTTAATGTGCAGCTTAGAATTACTTAATGCATCCATCTGTAGCAATAGTTGTAAAAATCCCTTTGCATGCATTTATTACATTTACAATGCCATTCAAACTATTATAAACTATTGCACCAGATGTCAAATTCCTTGTTTGTGTGCACAAACTGGAAATTTTTTCTGTTTAAACCACAAACGTCAATGAATTGTATTGGAATTTTATACGATGGACCACCACAAAGTATTTTATTATTGTGAAGTGGATAATGATAGATGGTGATGACAGATTTATCTCCACTTTTTCTGCTCTACCAGCTTTGTTCATTTAAAAGCTGAATTTTTGCCCATTCTTTTTTGCAAAACAGCTCAAACTCCATCAGAAATGTATTATGTCTGTGTATATCAGTTTTCAAGTCTTTACACAGATTATTTAATGCCTGGACTTTGACATAAACATTCTAAAACATGAATATGCTTTGATCAGTTGCTGTGGCTATATTATTAAAATCATACTCCTCCAATTTCAAGTTTCGTGCAATTTTTTTTTTTTTCCCATAAATTCCCTGCAGTCAGCTCGATATATCTTTCCATCAACTCTGATCAGCTTGCCAGTCCCTGCTGAAGATATACACCCCAAAGTATGATGCTGCCACCACTGTGTTTTATGGTGTAAATGGTCTGCTCAGGGAGATTACCTTAATTTTCTGATACAAATAGCATTTTGTATGTTGGTCTCATCTAACAAGAACACCTCCTTCCAGTTGTATGCTGTGTCCCCTACATGACTTGAGGAAAACTGCAAAAAAGGGATTATTTTGTCTTACTTTCAGCAATAGCCTTCTTGCCACTCTTCCATAAAGGCTAGATTTGTGAAATGTATGGCTAATAGTTCTCCACATGAGCTGTGGATCTCTGTAGATCCTCTACAGTTACTATGGCCCTTTTGGTTGCTTCAGTGATTGATGCTTTCCTTGTCCTTTTTTGGAGATGGGTTGAACAGAGCTCTGTGAGATATTCAATGTTTGGAATATTTTTTCTTACATAATCAAGGTGTTAAACTTCTAGAGAACTTTATGGTATGTTCTTTGGTCTTCATTATACTTGATGCTTTGTCCACAATTTATCTCTATCAAACATCTGAGGCCTTCACAGAGCAATCATATTTATACTCAGATTATGTTATACACAGCTACACCCTCTTTATATTTAATTAGATGACTTTTTAAGGCAGTTGTGGCAGATTTTTTTTTTTTTTTTTAGGGTGATCAGAATTATAGGTCCTTCTCAAAATATTAGCAATATTGTGCTAAAGTTTCATTATTTTCCCTAATGTCATGATGAAAATTTAACATTCATATCATTTTAGATTCATTGCCACACTAACTGAAACTATTTCAGTTCTTTATGGTCTTAATACAGATTTGGCATAAGATCATGAAAACCCAAAATTCCTATCTCAAAATTGCCTATTTCATACGACCAATAAAAGAAAAGTGTTTTTAATACAAAAAATGTCAAACCTTCAAATAATCATGTACAGTTATGAATCAATGCTGGGCGGGAATTCCTTTGGCAGAAATGACTGCTTCAATGCGGCGTGGATAGGAGGCAATCAGCACTGTGGGCACTGCTGAGTTCTTATGGAGGCCCAGGATGCTTCGATTAGCAGCTTTAGCTCATACAGAGGTTGGTCTTGAGTCTATAACGTCCTCTTAACAATATCACAGATCTCTAGGGGTTCAGGTCAGGAGAGTTGGCAGGCCAATGAGCACAGGATACCATGGTCAGTAAAACCATTTACCAGTGGTTTTGCACTGAGGCAGGTGCAAGGGTAGTGCTGAAAAAGAAATCTCATCTCATAAAGCTTTTCAGCAGATGGACTCCATGAAGGCTCCAAATCTCCTGATGGCTAGCTGCTTGACTTGCCCTTGATAAAACACAGTGGACCAACACCAGCAGCTGACACGGCACCCAGGAATCACTGACTGTGGGTTACTGACACTGGACTTCGGGCATTTTGGCATTTCCTTCTCCCCAGTCTCCTCCAGACTTCTGGCACTTGATTCGAAGACATGCAGAATTTGCTTTCATACAAAAAAAAGTACTTTGGGACCACGAGCAACATTCCAGGGTGCTTCTCGTAGACCAGGTCTGGGGAATGCGGCACCTGTAAGGCCCATTCTGCACACGCCTGTGCATGGTGGCTCTGGATGTTCTAATCCAGATTCAGTCACTGACTTCGAGGTCCCCAAGGTTCTGGAATCGGCCCTATCCACAATCTTCCTCAGGGTCGGTCACCTCTTCTCGTTTGTGCAGCGTTTTCTGCCACAATTTTTACTTCCACAGACCTTCCCACTGAGGTGCCTTGATACCAGCATTGGGAACAGCCTATTCGTTCAGAAATTTTATTTCTGTGTCTTACCCTCTTGCTTTGAGGGTGTCAATAGTGGCCTTCTGCGACACAGTCGGTTGGCAGTCTACCATGATGGGCTTTGAGTGCAGAACAGGATGGGGTTTTAAAGGCCTCAGGAATCTTTTGCAGGGGTTAGAGTTAAACTCGTTGATTCAGATGATTCAGGTTCCTAGCTCGTTTAGAGACCCTTTTAATGGCTATGCTAATTTTGTGAGACGATTTGGGGTTTTCATGAGCCTCTATGCCAAAATCATCCGTATTATACAATAAAAAGACCTGAAATATTTCAGTTAGTGTGCAATGAATCTAAATATATGAATGTTAAATTTTAATCATGACATTATGGAAAAATATGAACTTTACCAAAATATGCTAATATTTTGAGAAGGACCTGTAAGTGAGTTGAAAACAAATGCCTCTCACAAATTAGAAACCATGTATCATTCCACTTACATTTAGACACTACTTTGTGTTGGGTTATCACATAAAATCCCAAATAAAATACCCAGAAGTTTTTGTTTCTAATGTGATGAAATGGGAAAAGGTTCAAGGATATGAATATTTTTGCAATGCACTGTAATGATGAAGTAAATCATTTTGTTTGAACTTATTCCTTTATTTTTTTTAAATGGAGTCCTGAAAATCCCCAAAAAAACTTACTCTGTTTGAAATTATATATATTGAAAAGATGGACTAATAAATATTGTTTATTACAATCTGGAACTTGCAGAGATAAGACATCTGAGACATCCAGAATAGATTTCCTGAAGCAGGAGTAGGACACAGCTGATACTTGCAAATGTCTTGGCTCAGGAAAAGGGTGAGAGATTTAGAAAAATATATGCTCACTGAAGTGTTTCACATGGAAAAACAAGAATTGACAGAAAGCTGACGGGGGGATGACAACCTTGTTTGTCCTTTACTAGATGATTAACATGTGTTATGTGAATATGGCTCCCAAGGTGGACAAAAGGGCATCTTATACAGAAAGTTCCACGCTCGATTGGAATCCCCCTGCTTTTAAATTAGCATCCTAAGTCTGCTTACTCAGCTAGCGACACAAGCTGTGGAGTCATGTGTGAACCGTCAGTGGTAATGAAACTGCGCACCATCGACATCATTAAAGATAATCTTGGCACATTTTGTGCTCAGACACAATCCTTGTAAGATGCAATGAACAGCATGAGGAACTAATTTTGTTAAAGCAGGGCAAATAAACACCTTTTTAATGTCACCGCACTGGCTCACATCTCTGTCCACATCTTAAAAGCTTTTCACTGGTTTGATAAAGTACTATAGGTTGGTTTGCAAGATACAAATCATGGGTCAAGGCAAAGGCTAGTCTGGAGGCGTCTCCTGCGTGTGTCTAATTGAGCGCTGTGTAGTTAATTGTTTGTGCATAGGAGGGGAGAAATCAATCTGTTTTCTCACTGCTGTGACTTCTAGGCCCTGGGGTGAGAGACTGAAACTGGCAGACAAATACACATACACACATATAAAAAGCTCTGCCAAAAAGCCCCAAACCATGCCTTGCGAGCACAAACTTGCACATGAAGAGCCATGGCCATTCCCTACTGGAACACATACTCAGACATGTACAAGAACACACCCTCCTCAGAGGAACAGGATGTGCATGAAAGGTTATTGAGTCAGGGTGGAGTCAGAGCCATCTATCGATTGGTTGCTTGCTGAGAGAATAGTCAGGAACGTGAGATTTACAGAGTTTAGAAGGCTAAAAGACAATAGGGATGAGAGACAGCAAAAGAGAGAAGGAGAGGGGGTGAAACCTGCAGAGCTTACAGCTAGCAGTGCTGCCTACATACCCATCCTTTCTGGAAAAGCAGAGGCAATGTTTAGCTTGCAAGCTGATTTTAAGAGAAAATATTTAGTGTCTTATCAGGATGAGATTTTTTTCAATTTGTAATTTGAATCTGTGCCATATTTCAGATCAGTCAGATGAAAAGGAGATGTATAAAGGCACCTAATTGTTATCTTTATCTTTTTATCTGCATCATTACAGTAGATTATTCCACACTCAAAGTATAATATATATGATTAATCTGCAGTGAACCTCTGTATCAATTAACATACAAATGCAGGCTACAAATAATGAATTAATTTGCATACTCAGCTAATCAGCTCATTTGCATGTGTTCAGTTATCTTTAAGGGTTTTTCACTTTATGATTGAGTGTTACTGTCAGCGAATCCCTAATTGCAATTTAAATCAATTTAAAATGTAAAAAAACTGTTTTGTTTTTTTCCAACCACTGATGAAAAACAGGACTAGTTTAAGGGCAAATCTGCAGCAAAAGTGCCACCTGAATAATTTACTTCATCTTTTATTGGGGAAAAAAGCCAAAATGCATTTCCTATTTCATTTGACTCATGAACCTTCTTTACCATTGGCAAAAAAAAAACACTGATGGAATGGCTGAGTCCATCGTTGATTGGCTCAGGATTATTTATTATCACCCAGTCCAAAACATTTTAATTATTAATGGGAATGAAGCAAACTGGGAGTTCATGATGAGGTGTGAAAATAAGATGAGAACTGCAGAAAGATGGAGAAAGCAAGCAGGTACAAATCAAAGGCAGTGTTGGGGGGGCAGAAAAGAAATGTGGGGTTGAGAAGATATATGGAAAGGGGGAGGGGTGAAAAGGTGGATAAGTACAAACGGTGCCATCCTTCACTTGAAAAGCAGCAGTGAGCGCCATGAAATGTCTGTTGATTCATCTGTCTTTGTGTGCTTTGTTCCGCGTCTTCGCAAAATCTTTTTACCAGAACAAAAGCAGACAGGGGGAGGGATAAAGAGTGACCAGACGCTTGAGACTCACAGAGTGAAGAGGGGGGAAAAAGGTCACAAGAAAAAGGAGGGTCCATAGAGACCACCGACCAAAAGAAAATGTGTCAATGAACTGATGTACCAAGCCCCACTGGGACATGAGAACCTGTAGAAGAAAGAGGAATAAATATAAAAAAGTGAAACGATGTAGAGGGAGTCAGTGTTTTATGTACATGTTTGAAGATGGATGTTGCTCAAGGTATAATAATTATATCAAGCTGTAGGACTGCTCATAGATTTACACTTGCAAAAGTTACAAATGCATGCATTTGTGGGTGTGTTTACTGAGTGTTTATGCTTATACTGCTTCAATCCTTTCATGCTCCTTTTACAGACAGCCCCTCATTATACATTTTCCTTATTCACACTGAAGCAAACAAGAGCAGAGCAAAGGTGCCACAATGAACCCTTTTAGAAAAGAATATTCTGTTGGGGGTAATTCGGCTTTGTGACCACTTTGTTCCACCTACGACAGGCTTATTGGTGGAACAACGATGTCCCAGCGTTCCCTGTTCATACCTGTCACATGAAACAGTGAAGTGAAACACACAAAGTTGCCTGCCCACCCCCTTGTCCCAGAGGTAGCCAGACCCTCTGGGTCCTCTGCGTGCTCTGATGGGTGTGGTGTCTGGTGTGAATCCCAGCATAAACTGTCTCCTATAGCACATAGTAGATAATTAACAGAAGCAGGCAGTGGAAAGCAGCACCTGTTGTAGCCTAATGGACTGAAGCTCTGGGCTGCTTCTTACTGTGATCCAGTTGTCAGACCACCACTGCCATTCGTTTCCCCAGAACATCAGAATTTGAAATTATGCACCTTTATGTCTGTGTGTGTGTTCTTGAATGAAAGAAAAAAAAAAATGGGCAAATTATAAACCTGACAAATTCTTATCATCCCTGGAGTAATGTTAAATGTTCCCTGAAGTTTCAGGTTCTCTAGGAGAATCTGAGAATTATTCTATGGAAATGTGCAGGCTGGTGTCTTAACTTTCCTATTACTTTCAGCTGAGCTACAGACAATCTCAAAGGCTGCTACATAAACTGTTAAGTGAGAGACTTTATACTTCAGTTCACTTTATAAATCTAGTCCTATATCTTTTTCTCTGACACATATACAGTGCCTTCACTAGTTGACTTTTAATGAACATATCTTTCTTCAAAAAAACAGATTATTATATGGACTATTCAGTTTACTGAATTGATGGTGTCATTGTGAATCATTTACCTCCTGAGCTTTATCTGTTTAATTCTGTCTGGTTTTCGTTGCTCATATAAATTTCATTTTATATTACACATTTTTTATAAGGCAGTTATACTTGTGGACAGAAAAGTTAAAAGTAAGAGAATGCATTAGGGTTTATTTCTCTTCAATCTGCCTGCTTGAGGCTTCTGCACAATAACAACAGAGACAGGGTGCAGACTTGGCATAATCTATGGCTATTGATGGTTAGGGCATGATACTTTGGTCTAAGTTATGTTTAAAGTGAAGGGGGAGGCATTGCTACATTATTGATAACGGAGACATATGCATGTACAGCCTGAACTGCTATTACACAACAGGGAGAGCTGTGCTCAGTTTGAGTTTTTCATGTAAACAAACATCAGGTTTAATGTCCTCAATAAAAAATAACCCAATTTTTAATGTGCTTATTTTCCTTTTTTGTTTTTGAATAACTAAATGGGTATAGTTTTTAAATATTCCTAATAATTGAAATTCAATTTTTATTTTTATTTTATGGGGGGACACCACTTAATGCCACCTTGTTTCATCGGAACTGTATTCTATGCATACAGTATCTGTGTATGCAGGTGTGTGTTTGTATGATACATACATGTTTGACCAGGACAGAAACTGACAAAAAATCACTGACAACCATGTTGAGGAAACAGGGTCATGTCAGCAGGGCTTGCTGTGTCAGAATCTTCTGTTGCCCACTCCACACATCTGAAAACTGGATGAACCTGGCTGGCAGATTGGGGTCACTACAATCAAATTAGATACATCACTCTCACACACAAACACTGTCTCAATATGAAATAGACAGACATATATATTTGAAATGTTTGCACTATTTTTTATTTTTACTTTTTTAATCTGCCTTCGAACAAACTGATAAAAGGCCGACTGACTATATTCAACGAGTCTGCGTTCGGTTAAAATACTTACCTTTACTGTTTAAATACAGTCATAAGAGGCCTATTAATGTCTCAAATTAAAAGTCACAACAGAAGCATCATGACACAATATGAGCTATGCTTCTACCATTATAAAGGCATGTAACAGTGGGAGTCTACATATTGTTTTAGTCATAAAATGTATTGGCTTTGCACAAAAGCATCATGCCATCTCATACAGTGCTTGGCAAAATTCACATTCCTAAACTTTTGAAGTTTAAGAATGTGATGACCCTGATTCTTAAATTGTTTACTTTTACTAACTCAGGTGTTTTCATGTAGGCATCATGGATCTTTAAAGTTGAGGATGTAATTGAATAATTAGTTGACACTGGCTTTGACACAAAAATGGATACCCCCATTGTGTGGGTCTTAGCAATGGGATGAAAAGAATGTCAACCTATTTTTAAATGTCAGTGTCTCTTTTTGTTCTGAATCCCTGCTCCACTTTGTGCCACAGATCTAAACTGGGTCAACATCACTTGTGGTGCCCTGGTGGGCTCCTCAGTGTGTGCACATGTGTGAGTGGATGCATGTGTGTGAGTATGCATGTGAAGGCTGCAAGCCATGATCATGTGCATCTTAGTATTTTATATACCAACAACAAAGGAGGTGGTGCTCACAGTTTGCCAGTGGTGAATCCAAAGGTTGGTAAGGTAGTTTTTTTTTCTGCAGTTATTCCAATCTCCAGTTAGTAGAGAAGATGCATTATTGTTATATATTTTAAGTATGTCTCCATGCTCCTTATTAGAAAAATTAAGCTTTGAGTAGTGAAACTGTATAGTGTTTGGAAACAGCATTTGCTTTGTTATTGTGAGCTGTTGTGCAACATTGAGACAGGGGTTGCCCTGCTGGAGCTTTCAGATTAATAGACACTGATAATAACATACACAACTCACAGTGCGTCTGTCCTTAATGAAGATGGATCTAGCTGGGCTTGGCGGTGCACAGGCTCATGGGGTGGCAGCCTGCCAGTCACAGCCAAGTGACATCTGGGAACGGATCAGTGCAAAGGATGGGAGGGAACTTTACCGGGGAGTACACTTTCATATCATTATCATGTTATATCATAATCCATTGTTGGTGGCTCATAAGATTAATGTCAGAGCAAGCAGTTATCAGTCTTGTTGTTTAGACTTAATGGTTACCGTGAATTATTCATTTCATTTCATTGATTTGTGATGCGACTCGTGCTGACATGGTTGACAGCTCAGGTTGACTGATACGAAGCGCATCTGCTCTGACTGAGGTTGAGGAACAGTGGGGAGAAGATAGTGAAGTGAAGAGAGCAAACAAACAAATATCAGACAAATCATGCAGTTGTTATGCAGAAAACATTGTAACTGCTCAAATGAAGTAGACAGAATTAATTTATGAAATAATTGCTGATTAGAAATTGTTAAGAAATGACTACTGTGTTGGGTCAGAGGCTTCATCCCTGTAAGACATTAGAGCTCATTAGAGTAAGACTGCCACCAGCATTTGTGTGAGAAGACAGGTGGGTGCTAAGGTCACTTCCTCTGGCAGTTTTGGCAGGCATCACAGGGCAAGCATTGATGGGTGGTGGCATTGCCTCCTGTTGGATCAGTAATAATGAATAGTGACAAGCTCTCCACAGCCACAATAAATCACAGACCACACAGGAGATCCTGTAGACCGGGACGGGGAGCTTAATATCTCTGCAACACCGACTAGCTTGGTGGCTGCAGGGTGCATCTCAGTAAATTAGAATATCAACTATAAGTTTATGTATTTCAGTAATTTAATCCTTAAGTAAAACTCCTGTATTATATTGATACATTTCAATGATACATTTCATGTTTTTATATCTGCTAGATGTGATCTTTATGGCTACTGTGTAACTTATGCTAGTGACTGTAACTCCGGCTGCACGGAGTTACAGTCAGTAGCAATGTAGCCTTGCAGCAAGTAGGTCCCGGGTTCGAAACCCTGGCTGGGGTCTTAATGCCTGGAGTTTACATGCTTTCTCCCATGTGTGATTCTCTCTGGGTGCATGTAATCTGCTGTGCAGGGCTTTCGGTTTGGCAGGTGTATACCAAATAATTCGCAGTAATACATTTTTAAATAGTTGTCGTATCATCAGACCTTCGGCCGCATGTTTTGGACACTCGGGTGAAGAGAGGGGCTGAGCTGTCCACTGATCACCACCTGGTAGTGAGTTGTATCCACTGGAGGAGGAGAAAGCCGAACAGACTGTGCAGGTCCAAGCGCATAGTGAGGGTCTGCTGGGAATGTCTGGCAGAGCCCTCGGCCAGGGATGTATTCAACTCCCACCTCCGGGAGAGCTTTGACCAGATTCCGGGGGATGTTGGAGACATAGAGTCTGAGTGGACCATGTTCTCCGCATCTGTTGTCGATGCTGCTGCCTGCAGCTGCGGCCGTAAGGTTTGCAGTGCCTGTCGCGGCGGCAATTCCCGAACCCAGTGGTGGACACCGGCAGTAAGACACGCTGTCAAGCCGAAGAAGGAGTCCTATCGGCTGTGGTTGGCTTGTGGGACTCCTGAGGCGGCTGATGGGTACCATGAGGCCAGGCGTGCCATGGCCTGGGTGGTGGCAGAGGCAAAAACTCATGCCTGGGAGGAGTTTGATGAGGCCATGGAGAAGGACTACCGGTTGGCCTCGAAGTGATTCTGGCAAACTGTTTACAGTGGGGTGGGAGGCTGCTGACCTCGACTGAGGACATTATCGGGTGGCGGAAGGAGTACTTCGAGGATCCCCTCAATCCTGCCATCACGCATTCCCTG